>NC_056729.1:765066630-765366630 GCF_019279795.1 Protopterus annectens
ATGAGAGACCATATTGGTGTGTTTTATATGGAATCACATTCCCTTGCTGTTACCCTGGGAGATTAGGGGGATGCACTTACTTGTACTATAAGAAGAAAAACATTTGTAATCAAAATTTTGGACATTGCTTTGCATTGTAATAAATGTGCATAAGAAGAGTTTGTTTACTGCAGACACAATAATTAATCACTTTGTTTCCATTATTATTGGTTGCATTTTAAGGCCCATCTGAAGATTTCTAATTAGATTAAAAACAGAAACTATATTTATAAATTAAATCTGCACCAGATGTTGGCTTACTGTCATATATTTTGGTGAGTCCTGGAGGTTTGCAAGTAGTCTTAGTTGGTGGAAGGTTGCGCAGTAGCGTTTATATCGCGTTATCAAAAGATGAAAATAGTGAATGCTATTTCATCAGCCCCAAAATATCTAAACATGAAAATATCGAACATTCAGAACAGCAGATTTTTTCCCATGGAAAAAATTTGCTGCTCCGAAACACATACAACACAAGCACATCAAACAAACAGCAACCATACACATACACTTAAATTCCTACATCTAACGCTACACTAAACTAAACATACACTACTATCTACCCACTTACCTTAACCCAAACCCTAACCCTAACATCCGTCACTATCGCACACTCACCTAACCCGCACCCTAACCCTAACTCACTTAAACCGCCCCTAACCCTAAAGTCCGTCACTATTGCACACATGCCTAGCACGCGCCCTAACCCTAACTCACTTAACCCACCCCTAACCCTAACGTACAAATAATTGCACACATACCTGAACCCAACCCGTAAATTTCCACCACAGCGCTAAGAATAGCAAAGCCACAGAAACGGCCAACCAGATTCTTTCCTGAGGAAAGAATTCGCTGTTCTGCAGCTTTGCTATTCTTAGCGTTCACTGAATAGTGTTCGATATCAGAACATTCAACGTTTTAATAATTCGATGTTATGATATAGACCCGCGCAATACATTACTAGAAAGGCATAATGTCCAATCAGAGTTTATCAATTTTTATTCTATTTTATAACACAAAATAAAGCATTTTGTTTAGAAATCAACCAGATTATTTTATTTCAACTTTAGAAAGTACAAACATGTTAATTAACAAAGTAAGAGAAAAATGCTCTTCCATAGATGCATGGTCAGAGTGGCAAAGGCACACAGATAGTATTCAGATTTGTCAACATTCTCATGCATTACGCTATGCACAATACAGTAGGATACTCACTTTGGTAGTTACTTCGTAGTTTTGTGTCTTTCAGCTTTTCCCAGTTAGGGGTCGCCACAGTGGAACTCCAGTCCGCTAATGATTGGTAGTGGATTTTTACGTACCGGGTTGCCAGCCCTGATGCACAACCTTCAATGAAGGCACGCCCCATTCACGTATGCCTCCACACAGAAGACTCTCTAGCTGAGAATCGAATGGGACAAAGTCTTGCTCTGAGGCGACAACGCTACCGCAGCACCACCATCGCAGTAATATGGTATTAAAATTAAATGTCAAAAATGGGTTTATTAATGGAATGCTTAGAGAGCCTAATCACTCCATCTTCATTGGAGTAGGAAAAAAATGATGCAAGCTGTGAAGTGTGATCTTTTTCTTTAGCTTCTCTGTTATCATTCTTTTCTCAGTACTCATCAGTTGTGACAGAAGAGCAGAATCACAGTTTATAAGTTCACGTAGTCTATGTAAATACTCTTCAGCACTGATACATGATTTCCATCAACACTGTACACATAATCTTAATTAAAGTGAGGCAGTACCAACCATCATTGCCAGCGGGGAAGGGGGTAGCGTTACAATTAATTTAGAGCACAGTTTTCACTTCAGGCCAACTGATTAGGAAAACAGAGGCCAAATGTACTTTTTATTAGAGTTCTTTGTGTTCATATTCCAACTGAAGAAACAAAGCAAGAAACAGTTGCAAGCATTGCTATCTTGTAAGCTGAGGTAATATAAATGTATCATGCCTTGTATTGCTATATTTACTCCCAGGTGCACTTTTGACTGTTGAGGGTTTGCTATACAATTTAAATGTTGGTGCCTGCTGTCTGCCTGTATGTCTTAATCTAACAAGTCATAAGCCTATATTACTGCAATAGAACTCTAGGCTTCATAACCTCGTACCCTCTCTGCAGCACTAAAAGTTAAATTAGACCACCATTCCTTCTCCCTTACTTCTGCTCTATTAAGATTAAGTGGCCAGTAAGATATCAAGAGGTACCATTACAGATTGCTCTAACTTTACAAGTTTGTGAATGTTTGCAGATGGACATGCTTTAGTCAATAAATGGCCTGTTCATTAACAGCAATTCAACAGTTCTTTCATTAAGTGTGGAGATTCAATACCATTTTCAAGGGGAAAGTCATTCTTCACATTTTCTCTCTATCCTAACACTGAGGTCACCAAAGTGTTAAAAAGTTATTAAGAAAAACTTTCAAAATGCCACTGACAATTTGCTTATTCATAAACTAAGTTACATTTGTATTTTATGGACCACTTATTAGGAAACCCATCAAATTATAGAGCTGCTCTGTTTCACTGTAAATCTATGACTAGTCTATGCAGCAAGCTGATTGGGATGATGTCATCTTACTGAGTTTGCCTTTTTTCCCATTTTTACCCCATTTTTTCCTAAAGGGCCTATGTGCTGCTGCTTGCCTTGCCGACATTTCTTTCAGCAAGAAAGTAAAGTCACCCCTTACATGAAGGAAAATATGAAATTTCTTAGCAGTTGTATATCTGACTCCTTAATACAGTGCATAACATCTGATAAAGAAACAGCTTGTTAATTCTGGTGGCCACTTACATATTACAGGGCAGTCACTCATTGTCTCTCTCACTTCTGATAATTAAAATGAGGAATAAAAGTTTGATCCTCTCCTTGCATTTTTTGTCCAGTCAGTCTTATTTAATCCTCTCAGAAGCTGAATTGGTTCACTTTGGAATGTCAGCTCAGGAAATGGCTGATGTGTTCTACCATTCATCTGCATCTGATGTCATAGAGGCGTGTAACTTACCTTATGTTACTGCTCAGGAAGTACATTTTACCAATAAGATTCCCCCCATCTGTATCAACATTATAATTGTTCTGTATGTCAAACTTTCAATATCTGGGATTTGAGTCATACATTATGTTGTAACCTGAACAATTTTAACAGGTAGCGTTCTGGTCAGCTACTATAACTGTGTAATTATACCACATGGTACTTTGAGTAAGGACTGTTCAGTTATGGCAAAATATTCTGCCTGGGGCTATGTTGGTCTTCCTAGTGTTACATATTCATAATCATTTTTTGCAAACTAAACCAGAAAGAAAATAATTAAAAAATGTGTTGTCAGGATAAACTATGATTGCTGTTGTGGGATTACTAAAGATATTTGGCAGGACATATCTATAGTCATGCAGGTGAACTTTACTAAACCCCACACTACCAGAAGAAATAGTCCAAATTCATGGCAGCCAATACTAATACTCAGTTATTCCTCATTTATATATTAGTGTGCTGCCAAATACTACTATTACTATTGGAAGGTAAGACTTATTGACTGATTTACTAATGGATTGATTTACTTTGATAAACTGGATAGTCTGACTATGCCTGGTCAAAATGTTTGCTTTTCAGAGGTAGGCAGTAAAGAAAAATTCCAATAATGAATCAGTGAAAATTGTATTTTATTCATTTATTTATTTACATTTGTTTACTAGGTAGTATCCAACTGGGCTAGGGGCCCTTTTTCAGTGGACACCCGGGGTGAAAAGCTTCAAGACAAGTAGTAGACAAAAAAAACAATAGCAATGGAAAAATATCACAATGGAGAAAGTACAAAAATAAAACAATATAAAACAAGTTACATACATGACAGTGATAATTGCATATTTTGAGAGCATATAATTATATAAATATGATAAAGTAAAACGTTAGTAATACTCATCATTGTTTTTGTTGTTATTTTTGTGTAGGGAAAACAGATAAGGGAGGAAGAACAGGCACGCATATAATATAAAGATCTCAAATCTGAGTTAGATCAGAATGGTGAAGTACAAGAATGGAACTAAATGTAATGTTAGTGTGGAGGTCAGGCAGGTTAGAAGGATTAGCCTGGCAGGGTACAGCCGCATAACCAGTGGTTAGTAAGGTGTTCTTTTAGGAGAAACTTGAATTTGTGATTATCAGAAGTATTAAGTATATGCTGGGGGAGTAGGTTCCAGGATTTGGATATTTTATTTGAATAGAGACAGTCACCATAGTAGTTGTTTGACTTTTTTACTTTTAAAAGAGTTTTTTCTGATTATCTTAAGGGTCTGGGGGGATTCTGGTTCAACTAAGTTGAACAGAGCAGGGCAGTGATCAGGTTTGTAGATGATATTGTGTGCAATTATAAGTTGGTTAAGAGTTAGAAGGTTGGGAAGTTCAAGCCAGTTAAGTAGGTGGAGCGCAGTACAGTTGTGAGATTTCTGGGACTGCTTAATGGCAACTTTGGCTATTTTATTATAGTAGCTCTCAAGGTTATTTAAGTCAGTCTTACGCAGGCTGGTAAAGATGTGTGAGCTATAAAGTAGGGTGGAAAGCAGGTGGGATCTGGCTGTGGAAAGTCTGGCATAGTTAGTTAGAAAAGGTTTGCTTCTATAGAGTGAGCCAAGTTTGATTTGAACTTTTTTAATAGTAATAGCTATATGTTTGTCGAATTTTAGGGATTCATCTATTGTTAGACCGAGGAGTTTAGTTTGACTTACTGGTTCGATTCTAGTACCATTGGAGGAGTAGATGATGAGAGGTTTGGTTATTTTTAGTTCTAATGTTGCAGAAGACCATAAGCTTCGTTTTATTGGGGTTGAGAATGAGGTGATGGTTGGCAAGGTATTTTTCTATGTTGTGGAAAGATTCTTGTGTTTTTTTGGGTAGTTCTTGGAGTGAGGGGACAGAGCAGATAAGAGAGATCTCATATGCATATTGAATGATAGTGGCTAGTTGGGGGAAGGGCTCCCTATTACGCTGTTGCAGACGCAGGTTGTTGAATGTGTCTTTGTTGAACCGAAAAGCTCGAAAAGGCAAAATAGCAAAGCAGCTTTTCAGCGAATTCTTTCCCTGGGGAAGAATTTGTTTGGCCGCTTTTGCTACTTTGCCTTTTTGGCACTGTAGTGCGATCTCAGAGATGGTATATTTAAGTAGTCCCCCATGTCAGGGGGGGTGTGGGGGCAAAACCCCACATTATGAAATATTTTACAGTTTTTTTTTTGTAGTTTCGGAACAGCAATTTTTTTCCAAGGGAAAAAAATCACTGTTCTGAAGTTTTGACTTTGTAAGCTTTCACTTACATGGGGTTGATTATGTGTCATTCACTCTTCCGAGCATGCAATATCATAATATAGACCCGGGGGAAGAACAAAGTTCATTAGCTCATATGATAAAGAGGAGCAGTCCTAGGATAGAACCTTGTGGGATTCCTACAGAGGTGGGTGGGGGAGGCAGTTTCTTTTCCCATCTGATGGACTGCTGCCTGTGGAAATGATAGCGATGAAACCAAGTGAGGGATAATACACTGAGGTCATAGGTTGCCAGTTTGTTTAGCAGTATTTGGTGGGAGACTGTATCAAATGCTTTTGGCATATTGAGGAAGACAGAAGAGACAGGTTGACCTTCATTTTTGAGGTGGTTTATGGTGTTAGTGAAACTAATGAGTGTGGTAAAAGTACTGTGTTTTGGTCTGAAATCATGTTGGGAGTTGGATAGGAGATTGTTGTTAAGGAGATGGCCAAGTAATTTATTTATTTAACATTTGTTTATCTGGAAAGTCTAACTTGGAATGAGTCAATGTTCAGCTGAGACCTGGGGAGAAATGCTCCAGATGCCTGCCTTTGTAACATGGGAGAAAACTAACTGGAGCATCCAGAGGAAACCCACATGAATGCAGGGAGGACATGCAGACTCTGCACAGAAGGCACCCTAGCCAAGAATTGAACTGGAGAACCTATTGCTGTGAGGCAACAATGTTAACCACTGCATCATTGTGCCATCCTGATGAATGCATTTTTATAAGATATTGGAAAGGGGGGAGAGAATAGCAATAGGGCGGTAGTTTGAGAAGTCTGTACAGGGTCCACCTTTGTGTAGAGGGATGACAAGAGATATTTTCCAGAGGAGAGATACATATTGTTCAGAGATGGAGTGGTATATTATGATAGATATAGGATATGAGATAGAAGGGGTGGCTAGTTTTAGAAAATCCCTGGGGAGATGGTCTGCAGCAAGAGTGCAGGGCTTTAAATTGTTTAGTAGCCTTTTTATATATTGGAAAAAAGATGCTAAGGATGAAGCTGCCAGGTAACAGGAAATGAGGAAGGCCTAAGATAAGGTTTATGGATGTGGTGAGAGAGGACATGCAGGTGGTTGGTGTGACAGAGCAAGATGCACAGGACAGGAAGAAATGTAAACAGATGATCCGCTGTGGTGACCCCTAATGGGAGCAGCTGAAAGAAGAAGAAGAAGTAGCTTTTTTATATAGTTGACTTGAGTGAGTTTGAAAGAGAACAAAGTTAGGTTTGGATCTGTAGGGGTGGAGACTGGAAGGGGTAATTTAGTGTTGGGGTTAACGAGCGAGGTTATGGAGTTGATAAAGTGACTACTAAATTAAGATGCTATGCATTCAGAGGTATTTTTGGTAGAAGGAGCAGGGCTAGAAGGTTTGCCTGGGTTGAGGAGATAATTGGTATTTTGCCAAAATATTTGTGGATTATTTAAGTGCTTTTGTTGACATGTTTGGAAATAAGTTTTTTTGTCATATTTGATTTGTTTTTTTTGGTGAGGCTTCTCAGCTGCTGGTGTAAGATTATTCTTGGATCTTGTGACCAAGCCCTGTCACTTTGTCTAAGTGTTAGTTTAGTGTCATTTGATAGCGAAGAGAGTTGTTTGGACCTGACACAGATTTTCCTACTGGGTTTGAGGTTATCTAGTACTTGGAGGAATGTTCTGTTAAAATTTTCAACAGCAAGGTCTAAGTGGAGGGGTTTTAATGGTGACCAGTCACATTGCTGTAGCAATGTGTTGAATATAGAGGGGGAGGAGTTATTTTTGCTGCAGATGTTTTTATATATGATGTTATTGGTTGTGTGAAACTGTTTCCTAAGTAGAAAGGTGGGGGAATGGTCACTAAGAGTATCAGGAAGGCAGCCAGCTTTATAATTTAGGTTAGACCAATTTGTAAGTATCCAATGAACAGAGGTCTGATGAAGTTTTGGAATTGTACAAGACGAAAGTGCTCATTATTTTGTTAAAAAAATGAATTATGCCTGTTTTCCCTCCTCATATTCATTGTTTGTTGGATTTTTACAGTGTTTGTGAGTTTTCTCTTGTTAGTTTGCATCTGTTTGTAAGTATCCAATCTAAAATTGATTCTTTTTTAGACGGTCTATCAGTGTGTGGGGGGGGAGTTAATGGTTTGTGAGAAATTGTAAAGGTTAATAAAGTTGGAAGCGTTATTAGAGAAGCAGGAAAGCCAGTCTAGGTTGAAATCTCCTAGTAAAATTGTTTCTTGATTAAAGTAAGAGATACCTCATGATAGTAGGTGTTCTATGATGAGGAGGTGACATCCGGGGGGGGGGGTACATAGGTAGCCGTGATGATTATAAATTTATGGGAGCTGATTTCCAGGTGAGTGGTTATTATTTCACAGTTGGGCATGTCCAGGGGAGGGTGGGTCAGTTGGACAAGTTGGATGGAGTTTTAGCAATTTCTCCGCCATGTTTTTTAAGTTGCCTTGTCTAGTAATGATATACCCTTTGGTTAGTATATGTTCATCTTTGATATAGGGTTTTAGCCAAGTCTTAGATATAACAGCTATGTCTGGGGAGTAGAGGGTGAGGGCAGCATGGAAGTGAGTTATTTTGTTAGTGATACTTCACAGATTGAAGTTGGTTATTAGAAGGTCAGATTTTATGTATTTAGGAAGTGGGGGGCTTTGTGGAGGGTTGAGGTTTTGATTAGGAAAGTTGACAGTAGAAGAGGGGGGATATTGTGAGCAGGAATGGATGACTTGTGTGGGCCCTGGATTAGGAGGAATGTCAGCCTGGAGTTTGATGTGAGTGAGAGAGTGGAGTAGGATGTGTTTGATTTTAGCTAAAAGTCTATGATATTTGTAAGTAGAGTGTAGGGGTATGCATTTTTTATTTATAAGCATAGATTTGGGAGCTTGTGCTGCTGAAAAGGTGAGCTGACATAAAAAAAAACTTTTGTGTTGGAGTGTTGGTAGGTAGGATGTGTAGGAAGTGTAGGAGAGTAATGATTAATGATGAAGAAATTGTCATAGGATGTATAATGATAGGTTAGAATGAGGTAAGAGAGCAAGGACACTGTAGTATCTATAGAAGAGTAGGTGAGAAAAGGATGGAAGTATGTGTATGAGAGGAAACATATAGAATAGGCTGGAAGTGGATAGTATTGGGACTAGTGAAAATAGGGTTGTACTGATTGGATAGTATGTGGAAGGAAGGGGATAGGTAGTTGTGTCAAGTGGCAGATGGTTGAGAATGTGTGGTTTGGTAATAATAAATGTGAGGAAACATGGTGTGGGAATGGGGGTAGGGTAGGAGAGTGTAGTGACCCTGAGTGGGGCGAAGGGCGAATGGAGTGGGAAGATCCAGGTCCGAGAGATACCGCAGCAAAGAAAAGAAAGAAAGAAAAACAATCATCTATATGCAATTAAGAGAGTGCAGATGTCCTACTGCAAGTTAAGAGGTGAATAGATCACTTTCAGTTCTCAAAGGGTATTTGTAGGATATAGGCAGCTAAGATGAAGCGAAAAAAAAATTTTGATCAATTAATGTGCTTTTTAAGTATAATGAATAAGATTAAATGAGAACCTGTAGGTAAATTTGCCTATTTTTTTTTATTTATTCAATTCTTCAATTAACTTTAGTATCCAGAGGGTGAAGGGGGGCCTAAGGGAAACAGTCCCCGCAAGGTGTGCACACCACTGTTCCAAGAGGGAAAAAACAGAAAAAAAAGTACAATAATTAGCAGTGTAGGAATTCAGTTTTAAGGACGTACTTTCACTCAGTTTCAGGGCTGGATTTGGAAAGCTGTTTTCTGTGATTTGTGGTGGATCTTTCTCTTGCAAGTCGGTGAACATAATAAGGCACTGTGGGGGCGATTGAAGTTTGCTGACTAGGTTTAAGAGTTGGCTGGCACACCTCATATGGGAGAGGAAAGGGAATACATCTGTTCGGATAGTATCATATTTAAAAATGGCACTGCACCTCATAGGTTAATAATTATTATGATTATTAAAAATTATCACTGTTTAAAGTAATATTACATGTCATAATAAATACGACACAACAATGCACATATTTTTACAATAATGTTTTAAGGAGAATCATATATATTTTTGAATAAGAGCATACAAATTACATATAACAGAACTACATAGTTTAAAAATATTAACTGTGGCTATATTCCTTAGTCAGTGTAGTACAGTCAAAACTGTTGCACACAGGTAACAATGAGTATGGTTTGTTTGTTTTATTTTCTTTTATTTACGCTGTGAGCTGGAATCGATCCCTCATCACAGTAGTCTAATTTCAATTTCAGTCCAGATGAACAAGCCATCATAAAGGTAAAGCAAGGATGGTACTGTAAAAATAACAAACAAGCAATTAAAGTAAAGAAAACGTTACTACTTTGTAATAGAGTAATAAAAGCACATGATAGGACTAATATGCAATTAGATACGAACACAAAACCAGGTGTGATTATGTCATATAAAAAAACGATTTGCAAATCTATACACTGTATACAGTCCTAGAGAGGGTGGAGAATAAGGGATGGAGGAGTGTGTAGATGTGGGGGGGGGGGGGGCTGAGAAGTGACTGACATATAGGGAATAATCTACGTTTGGAAGGAAATAATGAAGATGAGGGTTTACTTAATAGCAGTATGTACTGGAGTTAGGTTATGGACACATATGCAGGTCATTTCTTTGAGATAGGAACAGACAACATTCTCGCAGTGTTAGGTTATGGACACATCTGCAGGTCATTTCTTTGAGATAGGAACAGACAACATTCTCGCAGTTCGGGTCAAGAGTGGAGAAGCTATGTTTTTTTCATTGAAGCTTGAATGAGGGGATTTCAAGTAAAGGTCCACTGTGGTCTTTACTAAGGTTGTAGGAGGGTTCTTCTAAGTTATGTTTGCATGCTTAAGGAGTCAATATGTTAGCTTAAAGGAGAATAAAAACAGATGCTAGTAAAAGGTCTGCCTTTGTGAAGCTTGTAGCCATTTGACTTTTGCTAAAGTTTAGCAGTGGTGCTATTAGTCTGGAAAACAATGATGAATCTACATATTTTTTTGAGAAAGTCTGAATAGTGTTTCATTCATTTTTGAGTCAGTGGTTATTAGGGTAGCCTGGGAGTGCAGGTTATGGTAGATTTTAATGCATAGGACCAGAACAAGTGATAGTTCACTTAATTTTTTTTTTTTCAGATGGTAATAGGTTCATAGGTTCATAGGTTGATACTAGACTATCTGCCCTAGGGCATTTACAAGCCTAGCCAGACTGTGTTTGGCTTTCGCCACCCTTCTTAGATTAGTTGACTATGCCTCTGTATAGTAGGTCACAGAAGACAGCCCATTTAAAGTTAGTTTACTGTGCCTCTGTCTAGCAGTGACACAGAAGAGATCCCAGGGGTAAATTTACGATCTCCCATCCAAACGTCAAGATTCTTCTTGAAGAGGGTCATTGAGAGGCTCTGTCTGACATGGATTGGGATTTTGTTCCAGAGTGAGGGGAGCCTCTGGGATATGAATCTGTCCCTCCAGCATGTTCTATTTATTTCTGTGCTGAGGTTTAAGTCACTGGAGCATGTAGTTCTGATGGATTTGGATTTCTTGAGGTGGAGCATGTCCATTAATTCTGGGTTGGACATGGCTTTATACGTTAGGCACAGATCGCCTCTGAGTAGGCGGTAAGCAACTGAGTAGAGCTGGAGTTTCTTTAGCCTAACTGCGTAGGGCATCTGTTTGAGTCCCTTGATCCTCTTGATGAGGTACTTTTGGGGTCTTTCTAGTTGTAGCAGGTGTCGGGTTAGGTACATCCCAAATGGGGCATTGTATTCAATTATGGGCCTGATGAGTGATGAGTAGAGGGGCACAATGACCTCTCTTGATCTAGATGTGAACCCCTTTGTGATAAGGTGGGCTATATAGAATGTCTTTCTAACCACTTTGGCAATGTGATTGTCAAAGGAGAGATTGCAATCTACTTGGGTCCCCAAATCCCTAATTACTTCTTCCGTACTTAATGGATTACCACCTATGTGTTAATTTGTGGGCACTTTGTTTTTCCCAAAGGGGATGACTATGCACTTTTTGGCATTTAGCTTTAGGCCATGGCTCTGGCACCAGTTATCCGTCTCTGTGAGACCTTTTTGGAGGATGCTTGTGTCAGCCGGCGAGTCAATTATGGCCCCCAGTTTGCAGTCATCTGCAAACTTTGTCAGCCATAGTCCTCCTGTGTTTTCCTGTACCTCAGAGAAATATATACCGAACAAGAGAGGTCCCAGGACTGAGCCTTGTGGGATGCCACTTGTAACTGGTTTAGAGTCTGACATGGCACCTGCAATTCTGACCATGTGGGTTCTATCCCTAAGCCAGTTTGCAACCCATCTTGTGACATAGGGGTTGATATTTAAGCTGGTATGCTTATTTATGATGCCCGAGTAGGGTATTGTGTTGAAGGCTTTTGCAAGGTCAAGGTAGGCTGTGTGGACTACCTTCCCTTCGTCTATGGCCTTGGTGACTGTTTCAAAGAAATTGACCAGGTTCAAGAGGCAAGATCTGCCCTTAGCAAAGCTGAATTGGGTAGGATCCAGTGTTTGGAGGTTCCCAATGTCTTTGTTTATGAGTTCCATGAAGATACGCTCCATAGCTTTGCAGACCAGGCTAGTTAGGCTTATAGGGTGATAGTTTCCGGGGTCCGTTGTGGCACCACCTTTATAGAGTGGGACCACTGTTGCTGTACGCCATTCTTTGTGTACATATCCTGTTGTAAGGCTGAGACTGAACAGTGATTTTAAGTGAGGGTTCAGTTCTTCTTGGAGCTCATGTAAAACGCAGCCCGGGACACCGTCCGGTCCTATTGATGCTGTGTTTTTTGCTTTGGAGAGGGCAGCTCTCACCTGTGCATCTGTGATGTCAGGGAGGCTACACTCTGTTGGGATTGTCATTTGCTCATTTGGGGGGGGGCATTAAACATTAAAGGATGGATCTAGCCATATTCTTAGATAACTAAATGAATATAAGTTTTCAATTTTAGTATAGTTCAGATCTTTGATTTGTGTGGGGGGATAGAAATTTTAGATAGTATTTGTTTTGTGCTAAAGAGCTTGCATTTAGATTCTGAGGCATTAGAAAACAATTTTTATCACTATTCTGGTTAATGAGTGAATGGAAATGTGTTTCTAGTTGATATTCCAGAGAAGATAATGAGTCATTATAGTAGAAAATAAGTATATCACTGGTGTATAGCAAGAACAGGAGTTGATGCAGGTTGTATGTTAGTTTACTAATAATACTGGAAAGTAAAAGCGAGGCCATTATTAACCTATGACACACTCCTTTGAGAAGGGGGTCTTTTTGAGAGTTATAAAGACTAACTTATACTGAGAACTCATGGTTTTAGTGATAGCTTTGAAATAAGAGGGATGCTTCAGGAGAAATGCCATAATCAAGAATGTTTTCAGTGAGGGTTGAATGTAGAAATACAATAAACAATGTTGTAAGGTCAATAATTATTGGAGGTTTTTGTCAATATCGACATGGATTTTATCAGTCAGATTGCAGGGAGCTGTCATAGTACTTCTACCCATCCAGACGCGGTGCTGGTAATGGCAGAAGTGTTTGTATTATTACATGTTTTGGTTACAAATTAACGTTTTGAGTACCTTAACTAGTGTAATTAAGTTGAAAAATTGTAAGGATTGAGATGTACAAGAAAGTTCAGCTATTTTGGGGTAAGGCTTTAATTATTGCTGATTTCCAAAAGTTTGATTTAACATTCTGTGTGATTAAAGGTTATATACAAGTAAGACAGGGTCTTAGATGGATCCTCTTTTCTTTTCAATTACAGATTAATTCCCAGTAAAATATTAGTTGTCTAGGGATCAAAACACAGCAGCTGCTTATCAAAGTGTTAGTTAAGAGGGGTTAGGTGAGAAAAATATATACATTTTGGTGAACTCTACTCGTCACTCATTAGACCCATTATAGAGTACAACGCCCCTTTTGGAATGTACCTCACAAGATGTCTGCTGCAGCTGGAAAGGCCACAGAAGTACCTCACAAAGAGGATTACTGGCCTCAAACAAATGCCCTACACTGACCGTCTCAAAAAACTCCAGCTTTACTCCATAGCATATCGCCTACTTCGAGGTGATCTCTGCCTAACATATAAAGCTATGTCAAACCCAGAGCTGATGGACATGCTACACCTAAAGAAATCCCAGTCCCTCCGAGCTATACGCTCTAGGGACCTAAACCTTGTCACCACAATAAACAGGACATGCTGGAGGGATAGATTCTTGTCCCAGAGACTTCCTATACTCTGGAACAAGCTACCCATCTATGTCAAGTAAAGTTCTTCATTAGCACTCTTCAAGAAAAATCTTGATGAGTGGATGGGAAATAGGAAATACACCCCGGGGATCACTTCTGTGTCTCTGCTGGACAGTGGCACAGGAAAATAACTTTCTTGGGTGGCGTAAGCTATTGAACCTTGCTGGCTAGGCTTACGTAGGCCCTTGGGCCGATAGCCTAGTACCTACCTATGAACCTATGAACTAAGTCAACATAATTGGAAAATTGGTTAGATGTTTACATAGAATTGTAGGGGAAGCAGTAAGATTAGAAGGTAACCTGTTAAACTGGTAAAGGACTGAACATTTTTGTGGTATAGAAGAGGCAAATGAGTGTTGTGGTGTGTGCACTTTGGCAGAAAAAAATAAAGATGCCACACAACATATGGGTTTCTGTATCAATATCTTTCTCTGAGGACAAGAAAAATTTTTGTTGGTTGTTAGGCAGACCTTTCTTTTGTATAAAGGTTTTAGTACAGGCCTTAGTCATTATGTGTATTGACAGAGAGTTCCATAGTGTAGCCCTTAATACTGAGTATAGTGAGACACCTGAGTGAGTGAGTACATGATTTAGTGACTGCCAATATTTGTTTTTAAAGCTTAGATTTTAATTGTGTTGCAGGGTTATACATTTCCCTGTAAAGTTGGTTATTTCTTAAGTTTGTTAACTTTTTTCTTAATATGTTTAAATTGAGTGAGGGTTATATAATTCTATAAATGAAGACAGTCCATTTTTTCTGCAACAATAATATATTCAGGAGTTGCTTTGGGGGCATAGACAGATAAAGCTGGGACTACGTCCCAGCTGATTTGGTTCGATTAGCAGCATGGGTGACTGACGGAGGGCAGAAAAGGGATGGGCATGCCAATCCCTGGCAAGAGGATGCTCATTAATATGCGGCCTAAGGGGAGCATGGTCTAAAGAGTGGATTTGCATTCAGACATAAATGAGCATGGTGGGTGGGGAAAGGGAAGTCAGTAGGTCATAAAAAATCCCCCCAGGATGGAAACACAGACAAACCAAGCCCCAGGACACTTTCAGGATCCACAACTGGCCCAGCAAAAAATTGGAGTAAGTCCAGAGAGGTTGGAAAGTAGCTAGTAGGAGTGGCATAGACATTAGGCACTGGGGACTGGTAACAATGAGGACTGAGGGGACTAAAAATGCAATAATACGTTCAGTTTTTCAAATTTACTAAATATTTGTTTGCTTTACTGTATGATTGCTCTAAAGTTAATTACTGGACAATTTCAGACCTAATGCTCAGTAGATTATTTGCTGAAAGGGAACTACTGTTAAGCCAATTGAGTTGTGCAGGATCTTCTCTGATAACATATGCACTCCACCATATTTTTCTAACAGCACTAGCCCTGTCTCTATGGACATACTGAGTATCAAACTGGGTTACTCATTGTCTAGATGACCTATCCCCCTTCTGCAAGAAGGCAAGACATCATGCCAAAATTTATACAGTCATGAATTTTCCTTAGAGCACTATCTTTGTTTTTTTTGCAGCCCAATATGCTTCCTTATCACTAGCAACTTTGACTTTGCTAAGTCATGGATTACTGCCTCCTCAACAAGACTCAAATCAGTTTGCCTCAAAATCTGGCATAATGGATAATGCTTGCTTCTCATCTACTTTTATCAATACATTCCAAGAATTAAAAAAAAGACCTGGAATAAGTACGGGGAGAAGTTTGTTGACATTATATACATGCCATGATTCTGCCTACATTGTATCCACTTTGGGGACAGGATTCATACTCAGTTTCCATTTTAGGTTTTTACTAGCATACAGACCAAAGAAGAATGTCTACTTGGAATTTTCTAATGAGATGTTAATCCAAATTAAATTTGACCTCTTCTAATATTCATCAGTATTGATGGTGGATATTTGACATTCACAATTTTGTGATGTACTGCCTCTTGAAGACTGAGATCAGAACTGAAAAGGAAATGCATTTCCAGCTACAAGCTCACATATTGTAGTCAGCCTGACAAATGACATTGTTTGTAGCTCTATGCTCTCTGACTTTAAGAACTAAATTTGCTACTTAGGTTCAGTCAGTATTAGGTTAGGCTACATTTATTTTTATCCTGGTCTTTTACAAACTCTCTAACTTCATAAGTATGTCACTGGGTAGGACTCTTGCACTATTATCTTATGCCAGTTTAACAAGCATGATTCTTAGGACAGGTGAGTGCATACTCTGGAGCCAAAGCGGTTGTGGAAAAAATGTATTTCCTTTCATGTTTCTATAGCCATGACCTTAACTTTTCCAAAAGTACAATCTGCAGGTTATCATTAGGTATCCGCTAATTTTGCAGATACTTAGGGTGGGAGAGTGGCCCAGCGGACAGTGTTGTCACCTTAGTGCAAGAGGTTGTCTGGTTCGATTTTCAGCTGGGGGGTACCTTCTGTATGTTGTCTGCATGTTTCATCCAGTTTCCTCACACACTCGAAAAATGTGCAGTAGTTGCATTGGGTATTCTAAAGTGGCCATAGGAGTGCATGTTTGTGTGTGTGTGTGTGTGTGTGTGTGTGTGTGTGTGTGTGTGTGTGTGTGTGTGTGTGTGTGTGTGTGTGTGTGAGTGGTATAGAAAAACAACCACATAGAGGGCTAGCCACCCAGAGATGTCAACCTTGGCTCTAGATGTTTGATATTGTTGAAGTCACACTTGAAAATGGAAAAAGGGGTTGTGAATGGTTGGTTGATTGGATGGATGGATGGATGGATGGATGGATGGATGGATGGATGGATGGACAAATATAACGTATCAATGCAAAAAAAGTTTTCTCTCTCTCTTTCTCTAGTTATTTTATAAATACAGAGTATATTAAGACCACATTTATGTATCAATATTCGAAGCAGAAATAAAAGAAACTGCTCAGCCATTATCCAGTGCCTGCTTAGATGCAGGCATGTGAAAAATTCACTGAAATGTAAAATTCACATTTAAAGTAAAATAAAACTGTCTATGCATGGAAAACATAGGTACATACAATATGAAAAACAGTATCATTATATCAATTTGTATATCCCAAATCCAATTGTCCCTAATCTTCTCCCCCTTATAATTACCAAAGACCAAAAATCTCTTCTAACATACTGGGTTGTCTAACTAATAGAGTCAAACATGTTTTCACTGATCTCTCCTTCATATTGTTTAGCCTAGGCCTATCAACAGGCTATGTCCCTGAATTCAGGTACACTGCTGTAGTGATGTCTCACCATAAGCGTGAACCCACCACAGACTTTGGAAACTACAGACCCATTAGCCTTACAAATCGAATCTGTAAAGTCATGGAGCACAATGTCACTTACTCATTAATCATGATATCAAAAACCTCATTAGGATTGACCCTCAGCAATTTGGTTTTATAAACTTGAGGAACTGCCCACCATATCTTGTCAGCTTCTGTGAGAAAGTCATGCAAGCTGTGAGCAATGGTCATATTTTCAACATAGTCTATTTTGATATGCCCAATGCATTTGATACTCTGCCACATGCTGGGATTGTAAATAAGCTAATGGCCTTAAAAACCGACCCCTCTATAATGAGATGGATAGCCAACTGACTTAAAGACAGAATGCACACTGTCTGAGTGGGTGATGTCTCATCCAACAGAGATCTCTCTAAACAAATAAAACATGAATAATAAAATATGAAATGCCACAGAGGTTCTTGACTAAAAGGACCTCTTGTCTTAAAAATCATAGGCTGCAGGGATAGGGATTCTAGTCTCTCCTCATAGCTATATTATACAGGCTCCTGAGTGGGAATCTGTCTCCTTTACCATGCCTTTAGAGAGCTTGTTATCCTTGACCCCCTTTTTCCTTGATAAGATAAACAGTGTAGTCAGTACTAGAACCAGAGTTCTAAACCTACACTGGAAATGAAATAAGACAAGATGAAGAAAGTTTCAGCACCTAGTACCACTCCTCGTTCTAGAAAAAATGTCTCCTTCAGGTCCAGCAGTGTGATTCCATGCCATCCTTCAAATGTAGCTTGGACAACTAGATAGGCAAACTTACATTTAAACTGGGACTCATTGTCCTTGCCTTTCTAGAAAAAGGCAGTACTCACAACATGACTCTGAAATGCTACTAGTACACACCACCTCTGCAGTGAAAAGGTTACACCAATTTCCCTTGGATAGGAGCTCATTTGCATCAATGCATTAATGCAAGGCACAAGTTTCATTTCTCATACAGTCATCAAGGTTTGTTTTAATGGTTTTCAGGAAGGTAGTCTGCTTTATGTGCAGACGTTGGGAGTAAAACATGTTTCATACCAGCAGGTATTGTTGATCTTTCAATAAAAGTTTATATTTTTGAAATGGATATTAGTTTTGCTATTTGATTTATGAAGGTGAATGTGAAATCATTTGAAAGATAAAAGGTCATTCATAGCACAACAATGGTGAGTAAAGATTGCTTTTCAGTTCCATATAAAAGACTAAGTTGAGGTATAGACATTTTAGCTTATAGGGATATCTTTAAGTGATTAAAAACAGAGATTTTCTGGTTAGAGATTTTTGTGTTTTTTCAAGTTAGTACTTAGAGATGTACATTCCTAAGGGGGCATTATATTTGTTAATGGATATGATGAGTGAGGAGTTAAGTGGGGCATGAACATCTTTAAACCTAGACAATATGTCTGGAGAATTTCTCCCTGGGCCTCCGCTGAAAACAGGCTCTGTGGAACCTAGTCAGACTTTCCCGGTCAACAAATGTTAAATAAATAAAAATAAATAAATAAAAATATGTCATGACAAATATGTTGTGAAGGTCTTTCTGAGCACAGTTGAGACATGGCAGTTGAAAAGTTATCTCATTGCAAATATGAGTATCTAATAACGGGATCTGTTTTAATAGAAATGACAGCAGTATGATAGCAGAAATCAGTAAGATCTTATTAAAAGTAACTATGATATACTTCTTAGCATTTAATTTTGCGCATGATTAGAGCACCATGTGTATGTCTGATGTAGACATTGCTGTAGAATTTGTGTAATATGCGGTGTGTTCACAACAGATCCCAATCTGCAGTTGTCCTCAAATGACTTATCCATAGACCTTTGATTCCTGTCTCAAGAAGTAAATGACAAACAAGACAGGACTGTGAAATGCTACTATTAATATAATATTTTTACCACAAGGGGACATACCCCCTAGGTATACTACAAGAAATTGCTGAGAGGAAGAGATATATATCAGAAAAAACCCATACTGGATTAGACTGTGTTTTGTCTACTACACTACAGTAGTAGAGAATAAATGAAGGGTAACAGCTGTCTGGAGATACTCCCCTTAGATTTCCTGCTTGGCACAAATTATGACAACTGGCATTGCATTGCTGTAGAATATCAGGCCTCACAAGTATAATGACAGCTTTGTCACTAAACCATGGACTGTAGTCATTTACTTATATTTTGATAACAGTGTAGTCACACTGGAATAGTATAAATAACTTCCTTTTTAATGGAAAGATGCAAAAAGACAGTTATATAATTAAAGATGCACTTATGGAAAGCTAATCAGACACACACACACACACACACACACACACACACACACACACACACACACACACACACATGCACACACTTAAATGTATTGCATAAGAAACCTAAAATAATGTATGCACCTACATGCCAATCTTTACAGTAGTTTTCAAATGTTTTATAATAGTTTATAAGAAATCAAGTTATGCTCTCCTGTATTTGTGATCTGCCAGTGCCTCAGCAGTTCACAGTTTCTGGTTAGTTTCAGGTGGGTTGCCTTCTGTGTATCAATATAATGTTTCACATGGTGCTCTGGCTTGCTCCTACATTACAGAAGCAAATAGTATGATATATAAGTAAGCACATCATGTTGGCAGATCCTTTACAGCTTGAACTGCTGGGACCCCTGACTGAGACACAACACCACCTGACACTAGAGAATGCATGTTGCATCAGTGCTGTGGGGGGAGAAGGGGAAACAAGATGAAAGAAAATCTCACAAGCTTAGTGCTGACTCTGTGATCCCTCCCACTATGGCGGAATTAGTGTTATAGCAATCAAGTATCATCATGGAAAGAGACAATCACATAATCACAATACAGGGTGGAGACTACATCAGTCCTGACAGGGAAAATATGTAACCTGGAGGGGGGAGGAACTCAGTAATCAGATATTCACCATGTGATTAGGGTGGCATTCAATTGTTATTGTGGCTGGAGGTGCAAGTCTGTATCACACAGAGGGTGTAGACTGTACCAGTTTTCTGCAAAAATAAATCAATAAGGCATGGGAAAAGCACATCAGTCTGGTGTTAGGTCTGTGATCCCTCTCACTGTAGCAGAATAGGTAGTGTGTGTTGTTGTTTATAGGTACAAAATAGTCACCTGGGTGGAATTTTTTTTTCTCATCGCAGTGATTTTTACTTGGTTAAAATAGCATGCTGTTTTTATTTGGCCATGCTCATTTTTTATGAAGGGTATAATGTGTTTGGGCAGTTTGGTTTTGGGTTTTGGTCCTGCAACAATGTTGAAGTGACTTCACAGATTTGTTGTGCTCTCTGGCATCACTGAATTTGGCTGTTTAGGTAATATTAAGCCTAGTGCTATTTATTATTTAACCATTAAAATATTAATTACCTTGGAAAGAACCACTTCCTTGCCTTGGGTGAACACTCTTTATATGTATAAACTGATTAATTCACACCAGGACTGAAGGTGTAGAACTCTGCTTTGAACTTTCACTAGTTATGGTTACTTACTCACTACCTGTAGTTCTCATCCAACGGCTTAGTTTATTACCCTAATTATCCATTTCTTCTGAGATGGTACAGGTAGTGCAGCACAGTCCTGTTTGTCAGTGATGTATAACAGTGGTGACATGGCACCTCACAAAACTCACAGCTGCGACCTAGGTGGCCAATGCTGCCCACACTTCAGCACCAATCCCTGGGCATCTATCATTGCAAAGCATTTTATGTTCCACGCACAGCTGTTTCAGGTGGCTGTAGAGCCTTCAAAAACTCACTTTTATTCAGTCAATCCCCCACCCCAGCTGCATATGGATCATGTTCTCAAACCCCATCACAGGTTGCTACCTTCTATAACCTGTGAAAAAATATGGTAATGTACATGCAGAGCTTCATCACACATCCACCTATGACCCCCTCCCACCCCTACCAGATGCACTCTGTTAGCAGGTAGATGTGGAGCAATCTCCCCCCACAAAACATGAAAGAGTACTAATTTTAACACACATTCTCTCCACGTCATTGTTTAATATACCATCATCAAATAAACTGCATATTATGTTTCTTGTCTTAAGCAATTCCTGTAATATCCATTACTATTCAGCAGCTTTCCAGCCAATTTCTCTACTGCAATGAGCACTGCAATTGCTTCAGACAGTTTTATTGCTCAGTTTTGAGGCTTATAGCATGGCAATTATGCTAATAAGACAGTTTAAAGTAAATATAACTGAATCACAATTTTAATGCAGTGCAAACCAGCCTGAACTGAGTAATGAGGCATTAGCCTGAATGTGCACACTTATTAATGACTGTGAAGTGCAAAGTTTATTTGTGGGCAGGGACATGGGCTGTATGGCATACATACATTTAGGCCAGTGTGCCTTTTACTTCCTTAAACAGTGGTGCATTATAATAGAGACTATTTGAGTGGTCAACCAGGGTCCACATGTTGAGGGGTACCATGGCCGGTGTCAGTAAAGTCAAATAAAACTTTTGCTTTTTTTTTTCTTCTCCACAACTGGCCATCAGCTGCCATCAGCTCTTCTCTCCATTCACTGGGTCTACCAAACTCATGTGATCCTTCCCCTGCTCAGACTGACCCATATTCTGGGCTAGTGAGAAGATCAGGGATGCTGATGCAGCATCATACTGCTACCAGGGAGTGCACCCTAACTTTCTACACCTCACATCAAACGCCCTATTGCTGCATTTAGGAATGGCATGCATACATCTGAACACACACATCCTCCCAACTAACTGGCTCATCATTTATGCATAACAGAGCTCTCCAGGGTCATACACTACATATTGCGGCAAGCCTAGGCTAACTGCCTCCCCTCTGGATTGGTGAGCTGATATTGGGCATTCACTTCCATCCTTCCATCCTCCCACTACGGTACCAACAGTGCCTGTGCCACTAATCGAACATGGGTTATCTGTGGTCTAGTAAGAGTTTTATCCTTTATGCCACAGGGTCACTACAGCTTTTACTTTTGTACAGCACTCACAGATTTATTGACGTAGCTTTTATTAGCCTAGCAGTGCCAGTAATTTTTGGCTTCCTCATCTCCTTAAGAAAAATCATCAATACAACAAGTGCATGAATTTCACTTATGATTCTTGTCATTGTTTTGCACACTGGCCCAATTGACCCACCCCCTTACAGTACTTGAAAATCCCAGTAGGTTAGCTGAAGTGTCAAACAGCCACACCACAGAAACACAAAGAACAGAAGCCTGAGATAACGAAAGGGATTTATTTCAAAGTACTGAATGGCTGAATTTGTCAAATCCAATATGGTCGAGACCACATAATTGACAATTCATTCCACTGACAAAAAGCACAAACCTAAACAATGCACACAAATGACAGGTGCATTGGTTTTGCAAGGGGGCAAGCCCACCTGCACCCCCACACCCCCTGCTAATTATATATACCAGCTCTGAGACTGCACTACATTGGAGAAAAGGGCAAATTCCCATATCCCCACTGTACTGCGATCTCAGTCAGAACGTTTCAACACACTAAATTGTCGATCATATGGTCTCAACCATATGGGTTTTAACAATGTGGACATTTGATACTTTGAAATACACTGAACTAAACAGTATAATTAGGAAGTCAGCAAGAAGATCATTTATACTGTGTTTTACACTAAACTTTTAACTTAAAATTTTGTAGTATAGCAGCTGTGATAATACTGGATTTATAAGGTACTCCATTAGCTGTTTTTAGTACATTTAACTAGTGAGAAGGAAAGGAGTGTTGACAGCAGAAACTATGAGCTGGAAGATTTGTTTCTGCCCCCCCCCCAAAAGTAAGCGCTTGCCAAGAATTATGCTGCTGAAGAGAACTTTTCTCAAATTTCTATTTGATGTTTTGTCCTCTTTTATATATAATAAGTAAAAATCCCCATGACTCCAGCAATTTCTAGGAAATGTGAGAAGAAACTCCAATTGCTGTTGAAGATGTTTCTAATACCTCTAGTAATTTGAGTTGGATAAAAGTACTGAACTTCAGTTAAACTTCTTTTTCTCCTTCTTTTGGTTATTAGGGGTAGCCACAGCGGATCATCTATTTCCATTTCTTCCTGTCCTCTGCATCTTGATCTGTCACACCAACCAACTGCATGTCCTCTCTCACCACATCCATAAACCTTATCTTAGGCCTTCCTCTTTTCCTGTTACCTGGCAGCTTCATCCTTAGCATCTTTTTCCAAATATACTTTGCATCCCTCATCAGCACATGTCCAAACCAATGTAATCTTGCCTCTCTGGCTTTGTCTCCAAACCTTCCAACCTGGGCTGACCCTCTAATATACTTATTCCTAATCCTGTCCACCCTCGTCACACCCAGTGCAAATCAAATACTTTCACTATATTCCAGGTGTTTCAATTCCTTTTAGAGTGGATTTGTTTTGTTTTTTTGGTACTGTTTCTGCTTATTCCACTATATTTTTGATCCTTAAGAAAACATTTAACCTCCAGACTTGTTAGATGAGATAATGCCGTGGGTTCTTCCACATCCAAGTTACTGTTAACAAAACTACCAATCCTATCATAGCTAACTATAGGACCCCCTTTATGTCCTCCTCAACCCATACCTCCAACTTAACCAGTATGACGTTCCTATGCATTAAGTCATGCACCAGTCTCTTAGGAGACTCCAATTACCCAAAGATTAAATGAGAAACTTACTGATCCTCAAACATGTATGCCCAGAAATGTCAAAATTTCATTAATACAAACTCAGTGGACCAGTTAACAATTACCCCAATCAGGATATTAAATATATAACAACAACAAATAAATTAATTAAAGAATTTAGATTTCATGATAAAATTTTGTTATCAAACTATTGGGAAGAGAAAATCCTATTGACAGATATAAGTATTATGTTAAAAGCAATTGACTTGACTATCAAATCTACTTCTCTTCAAAAATTGATATATACCCAGATGATGATATGGAATAATGCATATTATACCCGCCTTATCCTGCATAAATTTAACTCTAAAAACTCTCCAACCTGTCCATATTGTAAGAATCAACCAGCTGATCTTCTTCATATGTTCTGGAGCTGTAAATGCATATACAAGCTTTGGAATTCCCTTAAGATTCAACTTCAGAAGATGGGTTACCAAAGCACAATGTTGTCATGGAAATTTATGATTTTGCATATTCCCCCGAAAGAACTCCCTAGATCACAAAGTATTATATTTATTAATATTTTTTTATTAATGAAGCTTTATATAGCCACAAATTGGTTAGACCCATCTAAAACTTCATGGGAAAACTTTAGAGTTTTGGCAACAAGGCATATATTAGCTCATAAACTACTTTTAAATCCGCATAATAAAAATATTAATAATCCAAAAATTTGGGAACAGATATTTAATATTATACTAGCATAATACTTTTAACTTGAAGGTATTAACAATTATTTATATGTTTGGAGAGAATTTTGTAATCAAACTGTCTATTACTTGAAATGTTATTAATTACTCTTTGTTTTTCTTCTAGTATTAATGTTTCACATGGAAGCATTCTTGTAAATATTGTATATTTGTTTGGTGTGATTGTTAGTGATATTAGTTAGTAGTTTTTTTTTTAATTATTGTTCTTGTTTTTAATGATGTATGAAAATAATATAATAATGAAGATTTATTATGGAAAAAAAAAACAATTACCCCAATCGGGGACAATAAAATCCTGGACCTGGTCTCCATGAATATTAGACAGCTTTCCCCCAATAACTGAAAGTTCCTCTGTGGTCAAATCAAAGCACAGATCAGTCACACACACTTTTAGGCTGAAGCCAGAAGCATCTGCCAATAACTGTATTCAGAGATTATACCAAGGCTACTGTACTAAAAGTGAATGATGGCCTGGCTAAATTTAAAAGCCCATTCTGTCTTGATGATACCATTGCTCATGTGGAATAATTTACTGCATAGATGTGCTTGTTCCCCTCAGATGTAAATACAATACCACACTTAAAAATAACCCCCTATGATGGAACCTTAATATAAACAGGCTCTATAATAAAATAAAACTCACTGTGTGCAAAAATAAATTTTATTAAAAACTGCAAGAAAAAATGAGCCAAGCTAGAGTTTGCACTGTGTGATACATTAAAAACAACTGTAGTGGAGGCCCACGGGATATATGCGGATGACCCCTTAAGGACATAAAGTGTTTCAGCTACATGACTTTGAATGTCTGTGACTTTTTTTTTTTTTTTTTTTTTACTTTTTAAGTCTGTATGGTTACATTTAGACCAATAAAGCCAAGCCATGCCTGAAAGTAATCTGAATGTAACTATAAAGACTTAAAAAGTAAAAAAAAAGTCATGGACATTCAGAGCCATGCAGCTGAAACACTTGATGTCCTTAAGAGGTCATTTGCCTATATCTCATGGGCCTCCATTACAGGAGATTGAAGGGAATCATACAAAGGAAACTGTAGCTTTGCTGGGTTTTTCCTTGCAGTTTTTACCAAACGGTTTATATGTGTGTACTTTCTACCCTTTAGTACAAAAATAAATTTTACTCTCAAGATGCCAATAGCAATCTTGTTAAAATTAACAAGAAACTCTGGACCCTGTTTAAACCAACCAAAGCCAGATATGAGGTAAAAATATCCAACCAGGTAAATGATAACCATTAAGTCTTTTATAACTTTGTTAGGAATCTCAGAAATAATGCCATGTACTGTGTAAGTGTATTACTAAAAAAAAATCATATACTCAGACCCAGAGAATATACCCACTATAGTAGCAAAGAAATTTAGCTCAATCATCACCCCACTATCCCTTCTGATATTCTCAGAGCACATATCTACATCTGAGATCCTCCTGAAATCTCTCAAAAACAAGTCCTCAAGGCACTATCCAAGGCAATGAATATTAACATTATGGGACCAAATAACGTATTAAACTGCCTACTGGCTAGCTTGAAATGTGACTAGTCAGACTCCCTACAGAGGGCGTACAATATCATCTTCCAAACAGGCTTCATGTCAGTTCAATGGAGGACAAAAAAAGTCATCACCTGGCACAGTGATGGGGTGTTAGTAGACCTGGTTAACAAAAGACCCATAAGCCTGACCAGTCACATCTCTAAGGCTATGGAAAGGATCATTGCAGAATTAATACATAAGGACATAGGTAACCTACAAACACTCATCACAAGTCAGTTCATATTCATCAAGTGCTGATCCAGACTTCTTAACCTGCTTGACTTCCAGGAAGGTTACTAAAAGACTTAATGGTTATCATTTGCCTGGTTGGATATTTTTACCTCATATCTGGCTTTGGTTGGTTTAAACAGGGTCCAGAGTTTCTTGTTAATGAGGACAAATAAGTACACACCACATACTAAAACCTCACAAAGGCATTTGATATCATCCCACAGTCAGGTATCATAGATAAACTCTCCTACCTAAACATACATCTTTATGTAACTCATTGAATAGCAAATTGGCTCACAATTAGAACCCAGGAAATTAGGGTGAGGGGTTCTACCTTGCAAATGACATGTCACTAGTGGTGCTCTCCAGGATTACTCCTTGGGCCACATGAATACTCCTTGGGTTACTCCTCATTAGCATTTATGTCTCAAAGGTCAAAGCAAATGATAAGAGTTTATGGCAGACCAAGCTTGCACATGACTGTAAACTTGGTGCCATCATAATCTCAACAGAGGACACCAAAATATTCCAAGCAGACTATTTCCAAACCATAAGCTTGTGTCAAAAGCATAGACTAGAACTAAATGACAAGAAATGTATAATTGTCCTTCAGCAAGCATGACTTCCTCCTTGCAACTATCACACTGACAATGCACCCTTGAAAGTTGATCCCGTAGTCAGGTATCTGGGAACCTATGTCAGCAGTGACCTGTCCTTTAATCAGCATGCATTCACTATTGCAAGGAAGTCCTTTTTCATCACACAGCTTATATCTTAAGGTATGGTGTCCAGGTCTAGGGATGTAATCATCCCACTGTATTCAGCTCTAATTAGTCTGATCATTGGATATAATACTGCATTCAGTATGTACCTGTCTAAACACTTCTTATAGATGGAGTGACAACAGCACTCTCTCATTAAAAAAATGATGAGCCTAAATCACAAAAAATATGTAGACTGCCACAAAGCCTTGTCCCTCTGCTTGGTTTCATAAAGACTACTTAAAAGTGGCCTCATGTCTAGAGCCTCAACAGACTGTATCTTGTCAGACCTATTACAGATATCACTCTAATGGCAGCATGAACACCCACTTAAGGGATCTCAATTTCTTTTGCAACATAAATAAAATGGATGTATCACAGAAAACACCTCTTCTATGGAAGTACTTCTTTTACTCTATTCAAGTATAATTTGGATGCATTTTTTAGATTGGCTGTTAACTGAATTTCTCTTACAACTGTAATTACTGTTCATCTGCTTGTTTGTTCATTTCACTGGTTGCTGCACTTGAAAAACATTAGTATAGACAAGGTTCAGGGTTTGCTGAATCTAGTACTGTTTGTGACCTTTGGAGCTTATAAAACAGTTAATCTTTTGTCTGGAGAGGTGTAGCTGAGCCCTTGTGGGAGGAGGTTAGAGTTTAGTCTGATCTAGCTAGAGTTACTCGTGCAGGACTCTGTTTAGGGTGTTTTTATTGGATATTTTGAACTTTGGCTGGTTCCTATTTCTCTGCTTTAAGTAGCCAATGTTTGAACTGGTTTGTGTTTGTTTGCTCAAAGCTGCAGTGAGTTAGGCCTTCTGCCCTTGCTCTGTTTTTTTCCAAAAACCTGGTGTGAGACTACAAAATATATGTGCTTATTCTCAACTGTTTTCTGTATTTCTGATGAACTAAAACAATATTTGCTGCATATTCATTTGTTTAAACTATGCAATTGTATTTTAGGCTTAATGAACTGAATCCTTACCTCTGTTCTGATCTCTGTCTCCTTTTGTTTTTCCCACCTACCAGCCCGACTGTTGTTGTGGTCTTAAACCTTGGAAGCTTTTGAGTTGCCCGCCTCTACTATAAATTTGTTATTGGACCCTCCTCCCAGTCCCATTTCATCAGCACATTCTACTGAGTACAGAGAGATCATTTGTGAAGGCCCACCCCCTTAGCTTCTTAACCTTAAATTATCTTGTCTCTCCATCCTTTCTACTAAAAAAATATTCACTTTATTCAGCTTCTCCTACTGTATTTGTGCCTCTGTCTACTTTACTTTGCTGCTTTTGCTGCTTGTACTTACAAGTGTTTGACTGCATTTATTCTGCAGCATTTATTACTGCTTGTCAGTAGCCTGATTAAACTGAGGACAGTATTCTACTGAATTGCTGCTGTATTTAAACTGTTTGTATTTTTTTTACTGTTATGTGTGTTCTTATGCACTTTGGATTTCTGGTGCTCTTACTTTTTGTAGCATAGGCTGGATTCAGACTTCCTGAATCTTGACTGTCTTGTATCACTTGAGCACTACAACCAGCATCTTCACTGAGATACTGAACGATCTGAGGCATCCATTGCTCCCAGCTTACTTTAAGTGCCTGTTTTTGCTCTTACAGCACTTTTAATTTTATTTGCATTCTACTGTCTGATTGAATTGTTTGAACTTTTATGGCCACATTTTACTCTATACTGTATTAGTTCAGCTGTAGCATCACCCAGTTTTATGCTTGCTGTTTCTGGGTCTGTTTTGTAACTTCTGAGCATCATATTCAAGCCATCCTTGTTGGAGAAGGCCCTTCTGCACCCTTGTGGGAAGAGAGTGCTATCTTGGTCCCATATAATCAAGGGTGACTGGACTAGTGCTCAGAGAGCGTGTTCTTATTGACTAGATTGAATTAAAAGGCTATTTCTTGTTTTATTTAAGCCCTGCATTTCAGCTTGTTTTTGTGTTGTGCACCATCGTGCACTGCCATGCAGAGGTGGTTACTGTTGGTGGTTATAGACACAAATGTTTGTTTGTTAAATTTTCCCTTAGAACTTTGCTTATGGTCCTCCAGAGGTGTTCAAGGCCCTGCTCCACCATCAGGTGGAACACTAAGCCTAGCCTCAGAGGTACAAACTTGTCACACGCTAGCCATTCCCAAGTGCAACCTCTTTCCTGACCATTTAAATTTACCTAACACTATGGATGGACAATTTCCCACAGTTTATCCAGCCAGCTTGGTTGACAAGGGCAGCCTGAGGCAGTGTAGCAACTGCTTCATGTTCACAGACAACCCTCTACTCCTATTCCACACAAACTCAACATGTGAGAGAAGCAACTATATTAACAACCTTGAATCCATGCTCTGTCACACACCAGTCAGTACATATGACAATGAGCGGGTTGTCAGAATGTACATCTCACCTCCTACTCCACTCAAACCCACATCACACATACCTACATATACAGAGGTCCTCAACAAAAACATACCTAAGCACCAGAAACCTCCCAAACACAAACACAAGCACACTACATGTAATACCTCCTCTACAGAACACAGTACACATAATAGCTCATGCACCAGTGTCTCACACCTGTCAAGCCATTAAGGTAAAACACAAAACCAAACATATTAGTTATTGGTGATACCATTGTGAGACACACAGATGTCCCTCTCACCAGGTTGGATAAGGAGAAGGTCATGGTCAGCTGTCTGTCAGGTGCCAGGATCTGCCATATCACACATGCACTCAAGTCTCTCAAAAACAGGTACTGTTATGACTCTGTCATAGTCCATGTTGGGGTGAATGACTTGAGATATACCTCTCTGGACTATATGAAGAGAGACATGACTGAACACTTGGACTATGTGTTTTTATTTTTGGGCCTTTGTCTCCCCATTTTGTCAGGTTTTGTCCAGGCGTCTTGCACTAAGAGGTTGAGAGGTATGCTCATGTCTATCAAGATACATCTGAACACCATGGTTTTGGGTGACATTAACTACCCATCCATTGACTGGGTAAATTACTTATTTTTGGGCCTTTGTCTCCCCATTTTGCCAGGTTTTGTCCAGACGTCTTGCACTAAGAGGTTGAGAGGTATGCTCATGTCTATCAAGATACATCTGAACACCATGGTTTTGGGTGACATTAACTACCCATCCATTGACTGGGTAAATTACTCATGCTCTAACTCATTTTCCCAAAGGTTCCTTGACTTTGTTAACTCCAGTGCCCTCGACCAGCTGGTTGACAGCCCCATAAGTGGTGCCAGCATCCTGGATCTGGGGCTTACCAATATGGGGGACCACTGTAGCAGCCCCACTATGAGGTCTTCCCTAGTGAGATCTGACCACAAATCACTCTCATTCGAAGTAACTATCACACCTACCCCCCCACCCCCCACCCCCCCACCCCCAGCAGCAGCTAAACTAAAAAACTTCTCCAAAGCAGATTATAACCTCTTATGGGATGGTATAAACAGCTTTACTGCACCTAACCTCTCAGATGGAACTTGCAACTTTGTTGAGTTCTACAACAATGCTTTGTACAAACACCTGTATAAATGTATTGACTCGGCCATACCTGATAGGACCAAAACAAGCTCCTCAAGGAGCAAACCTGCCTGATGGACAACTGTCATTAACAGGCTTTACAATAAGAGAAAGAAATTGCTGGCTAAGTGTAAGAGGGAGTGAGCCCTAAACTGGAAACACTCCCTCCTCAGCTTAAAGAATCTAAAAAGACTTCTTGTGAAGTCCTATAAAGCAAACTTCTTCTTCTTTCGGCTGCTCCCGTTAGGGGTCGCCACAGCAGATCAACTGTTTCCATTTCTTCCTGTCCTCTGCATCTTCCTCTGTCACACCAACCACCTGCATGTCCTCTCTCACCACATCCATAAACCTTATCTTAGGCCTTCCTTTTTTCCTTTTACCTGGCAGTTTCATCCTTAGCATCTTTTTCCAATATAAACGTAAAGAAACACTGACAGTACCACAGCTGGGAGATTTATTAAAGTTAAACAGTGCAAATAGTACACAGGTTAGCACTTTCAGGGATCTACCCCTTCATCAGACAACTGTTGAAATTCCACACTCCCTTAAATACTTGCGTCAGTCACATGATGATACAAGCAATTACCCTAATCACTGTTAATTGAAAAGAAGCACACTTGCCAATGCAGAATAAAAATATAAAACTAAATAATGCAATAAGAATATCTTGCATCACACATTCCTTGTCCAAGCTAATGATACTGTTAAAACATGCATAGAAAAAATACATACAAAAAAACATATAAAACATATCTATGAAAAATGTGTACAAAATACATCTGACTTGATACCAGTGAGTATATGTACTAATGCATGTGCCTTGCTAAGAGTATATAGGCGAAATATAAATAGTGAAAAATATATAAATTAATGCTAAAATATACTTGTGTATTTACATACACATAAAAGCAGCATATAGACATGCATAAGTATAAAAATATAAATATATATATATATATATATATATATATATATATATATATATCTATATTTTTATATATACTGGACGTGCCATTCAAAAAACTCAATGGTTGAGCTTTAAAAAATGGTATAAGCGACACCATTTGATTCAAACCTGGAGGATTATCTGCATTAAATTGTATGATCCATCTCTGTTCGGCAGCTTCTATATTATTGGATAAATTACCCCATCTCTGTTTCTCCGACAGTATCTATAAAACTAAAAATTTGTAGATATGTTCTGGTCCTGTATTCTTTTTTTATTATTGTTCACTATTTATGTATATATTTTTTCTATGCATGTTTTAACAGTATCATTAGCTTGGACAAGGAATGTGTGATGTAAGATATTCTTATTGCATTATTTAGTTTTATATTTTTATTCTGCATTGGCAACTGTGTTTCTTTTCAATTAAAAGTGATTAGGGTAATTGCTTGTATCATCATGTGACTGACTCAAGTATTTAAGGAAGTGTGGAATTTCAACAGTTGTCTGATAAAGGGGTAGATCCCTGAAAGCGCTAACCTGTGTACTGTTTGTACTGTTCTACTTAAATAAATCTCCCAGCTGTGGTACTGTCGGTGCTTCTTTACGTTTGTAGTTCCTTATTTTCCACTGACAGTTTTGTGCCAAGAGAGGACTCTGTGCACCTATTTTTCCCAATATACTCTGCATCTCTCCTCAGCACATGTCCAAACCAACGTAATCTTGCCTCTCTGGCTTTGTCTCCAAACCTTCCAACCTGGGCTAACCCTTTAATATACTTATTCCTAATCCTGTCCATCCTCGTCACACCCAGTGCAAATCTTTACATCTTCAACTCTGCCACATCAAGTTCTGATTCCTGCCTTTTTGTCAATGCCACTGTCTCCAACCCATATAACATAGCCGGTCTCAATTCCCTCTTGTAGACCTTCCCTTTCACTCTTACTGGTACTTGTCTGTAACAAATCACTCCTGACATTGTTCTCCACCCACTCCATCCTGCCTGTACTCACTTCTCCACCTCTCTTCCACACTCACCATTACTCTGAACTGTTGATCCCATGTATTTAAACTCATCCACCTTTGCCACCTCTACTCCCTGCATCCTCACCATCCCTCTATCATCCCTCTCATTCACACACATATATCCTGTCTTAGTCCTGCTGACCTTCATTCCTCTTCTCTCTAGAGCATATCTCCACCTCTCCAGGTTCTTCTCCACCTGTTCCCTACTCTCTTTACAGATCATAATCCCATCTGCAAACATCATAGTCCATGGGGACTCCTGTCTGATCTTGTCTGTCAACCTGTCTATCACCACTGCAAATAAGAAAGGGCTCAGAGCTGATGCTTGATGTAATCCCACCTTCACCTTAAACGCATCCGTCACTCCCACCGCAGACCTCACCACTGTCACACTACCCTCGTACATATCCTGTACCACTCTTACATACTTCTCTGACACTCCCCACTTCCTCATACAATACCACAACTCCTCTCTAGGCACTCTGTCATATGATTTATCTAAATCCACAAAGACACAATGCAACTCCTTCTGATCTTCTCTGTACTTCTCCATCAACACTCTCAAAGCAAACATCGTTGAATCCAAATTAGCTTCATCAACTAAGGGCAGCCATAAGACATTCTTTAGTTGCATCCGTAACTTAAAAGGAAAGACCCAAATTTGTGCCAAACTGGTAGTTAATGATACCACATATATGGGACCTGATAACATCCCAGGTTGCGTCCTACATGGGCTCAGACAAGAATTAGCAGCACCACTGGGTACTTTTTTCAATCATAGTCTAAACACCGGCTTCATCTCAGTTGAATGGAAAATGGCCACCATTATCCCCTTGCACAAAGGTGGTGCTTCCACTGACTCTGGGAACTATAGACCTATTAGCCTGACTAGCCTTATTTACAAGGCCATAGAGGGAATCATCATGGACCTTATCAACAAAGATATAGATAATCTCCAAACAGTTGACCCAACTCAGTTTGGATTTGTCAAAGATAGATCATGCCTGTTAAACCTGGTGGACTTCTTTGAGACAGTCACTGAGGATCTGGATGAGGGGAAATCTGTGCAGACAGCCTACCTAGACTTAACCAAGGCGTTTGATGCTATCCGCCATTCAGGCATCATTGACAAATTCACCCAGCTAGGTATTAACCCTTATATTGTTAGATGGGTCACTAACTGGCTCACTTATAGAGCTCATGTAGTCAAAATAGGGAAATCCACCTCCAACAGCAGACCTCTAACCAGTGGTCTTCCACAGGGATCAGTCCTGGTACCTCGACTGTTTGGAATTTATTTCTCCAAAGTACAAGCTAAAACTAAAGATCTGTGGCTGACAAAGTTTGCTGATGACTGCAAACTGTGAGTTGTCATAGAATCTCCAAATGATGTCAACATCCTAAGTGTGATGTTCCTGCTAACTACCACATCAATGACAACACCCTAAGTATGCACTCAGTGGTGACAGACCTGTGCACACAGGTTGACAGCAACCTTACCTTTAATCACCATGTCCCCACAGTGGTAATAAGGGCATTCTATATTGCTCATCTCATAAGTGAGGCATTGCATCCAGAAAAAAAAAACTTGTAACTTCTCTGTACTCTTCCATCATCAGGCCAATAATTGAGTACAACACCCCTTTTGAAGTGTACCTTTCCAAGCACATGCAGCAATTGGAGAGACCACAAAGGTTCCTCATAAGAAAAAGTCCAGGTCTTCAGCATCTGTTCTATGTGGATAATCTGAAATCACTGTCACTTTATTCTGTTTAATACAGACTACTCAGAGGCAATCTTTACCTTGCATATAAGTCAGTCTTTGACCCTGCTTTATTTGAAATGCTGCATATCCGCAAGTCAAATGGTACATGGGTTACTGGCTCTAAAGACCTGGTATGTGACATTAATAGAATATGCTGGAGGGACAGATTTGTCTACCAGAGGTTACCACACCTTTGGAACAGACTCCCACATCATGTCAACAGAGCACCTCATTGGCACCTCCAAACGCAGTCTGTACGATTGGATGGGTAACAGTAATTTCACCCCGGGGGTTCCACCTGTGTCCCTCTTGGATAGGGGCAATTGGTGCTGATTGTGGAAATAAAGGTGGAAATTGGCTAGGCTTGTAAGGGCCCTAGGGCCATTAACCTAGTAATGTACATTGATCCTATGATCCTATAAATGGATAGTAATCTGCAAGTTCACCTCATTTTAGCAGCCTTGTCGCTCATGGATAGGTGCAACAAGTAAATGTCACGACATTTCCATGTTCTGCCTGCCTCTTGGCTATTCATACACAAAACATAAGGGCTAAAAACTGGTGCAGGAATGAAAAGGTAATCATCTTAAGAGCCTCAGAGATCAATAACCTAGTAAGTACTTATGCACCTATGTTGTCTGCAGCTTATGTGCATGACAGGGGCAGACTTGTCGAACTAATCTGAGAGAAGGTGACAGCCTAAATGTGATCCAGTATCATCCACACTATGGCTCAATAAAATAGTGCAAAAATGCACCCAGGACAGGGACAGTGGCACTAATTCCTGAGTCAGGCCTGAGGATGTTGTACCTTGATAGATGCTTGGTAGTTATGTGACCCAATAGGCAGGATTAATTTCAGCCCAAAAATGCTCCATAGAGCCACTTTAGAGGTTTACCATTTCCAAGGTGAAGGGTGAAGGTCAGATGCCATTTCAATCAAGTACCAGACAGAACTGCGGCATATTAACATGTAGACTAGAAACTAGTAATGGAAACCGGTTCTTGACGTATAAGAATATCATGTCTCTTAGTGGAAAAAAATGGAACTTGTGTAACTGGTTGAAAAGTACTGGCTAGAATCAGGTCCTGTGATGTCTGTCTACACACAGGATTGGTTATAGAACAAGAGCTCTTGAGCAAGGTGATCTTTCTCCTACCCTGGTGCTGACCCTCATCAGAGGCCCCTGACAGATTTGGGGATATTCACAAGCTCCTGGCTGGGTGCTTTTCAGCTAGAGTTTGTGCCAGTAAACAAGACATTAGCATCGGTATAACCATTGTTTGTTGTTTGTGTAAATGCATGTGGTGGCTTTTCAAGGTATTTGCCTTCTCAAATAGTGTCGCTGTGCTACAAAGTAATATACAATTTATGGATTTTGCAGTTCTGTTGAAGGGATTATTGCTCACATGGATTATGATGCAGATACCCATAGGGTAATACTATTAGGAAGGACCTCCTTACCTGAATTAGGGCACTGAACCACATTTGAACTTCAGTCATGGCTTGTCCACAGTAACAACCATGTATGAATTCAAGAATTCTCATAAGTGTTCAGCATACCAAACACCTTGGGTTCAAGTCTCAATGAGTGATGTTGTAGTCATGTATTCTAATTACTCTGTTAAAGAGGTGCTGATCTGTTACCTGATCATCATCTTTGAAGGAACACTGGACTCATTGTCTATGATAGAGTGAAGAGCTCATCATTCCAGGAAGATCCCAGAGTGCAGTTCCTTCATGTTGAAAGAAGTCAGTTGCGGTGGCCTGAGGATCTTGTAAAGATGTCATCAGGGTGTTTACAATGCAAGGCATAGTGGGCATAGCCTACTGAAAGAAAGCCCCTCAGAGACCCTGAATACACTGTCTGGAGTGTACTTGTCAACTTCCTTAGGATTGTCTGAGGATCTCACCAAATATTTGATAACTGTTGTGGCACTAGGCAAGTCTGTTCTACCTTACTTGACTTGCTGCTGAAGTGAGCTTCAAAATGACAAGTATTACAAAAATGGATAAACAGTGCCTTTTAGGTCACCTCTTCCTTGAAAATTTCAAGTCTACCAGATGGTTGTCTTTAAAATTAACCGAATCATCTGATGATGGCGAGAAATTAAAACGTATTTTTTACGGTCGGCAAAGCCTCCCCCAATCAGGAGGCTGTACTCCCTTCAACCACTGCCTTTGTACAATCAACTCTGAGGCCAGTGTAGATCCATTTTAGACAGAGAATTTTTGCACTGTAATGATCTTAGTCAATGACTGGCCATTGTGTTGAATATACATCTCCGCATGCCTACCTTCAGATAAATGTCTATGACTATTGACTCAGTAGTCTATATTCTTTTGCTACCCAGATCTAAAATGTTTTGTCCTCCTTGGTCATGACTCTGTGTACTTCTTGTATCCTTTACTATATTTTAACTGGCTGCTGCTTACTACTGAGGCTGTCTGCTTGGAAGTTTCCCAGGAGTTAGCACATGCTACAATCTCTTTTCGAAATTCATCGGTAGCATCAGTTACAATAATATGCATGCAGAGTTTTAGTGCACATATTGTCATCAAAAGCCAAATGAAGAGAGTGAGACACAGGATATACTAATCAAAGCGCAGACTACCGAGTAATCACATGATACACCCCTTGTATGTTAACTGCCTCTTAAACCTAAAACTACTGTATTATTACTGTACATATAGGTTCATATCTTTTTTTTAAAAAGAAAGTCTATACTAAATACCATCAGTTTAGAATACCATGCATTGATTTTGCTATATAATACAAAAATACCATGGTGAACTTGTATGGCATTTGTATGTAATAATTCTAAACCAAGCAATGTATTAGTATTTATAAAACAACAGTAGCTGTATCAAAACTTGAAAAAAAAAACAATTTGGAAATGTGCAGATCTTCCATATCATATATTGGCAGTATTATTAATCATATTTTTAACTGGTCCTCTATATCAAGAGCATTGCTTTGAGAAGCCTTGCTTCATTTCTGCAGAATTGTCTAGAGGTACCTCTTATTTAGCTGTAACATCATTGTGTGAACATTTCAGGAATAGAATGTTTGTGTTAGAGATATTTACATCTTCGATGTGCCAAACTACAGGAGTAGCAGTAGAAATATAATCTGTCTCTGAAGATGGAAGAACTATATCTGTTTGCATTATGCCATCATTTTGAGGTACTGAACCAAGTACCAAAGACAACGAAATTACTCCCCCTGGCTATAGCATTTTAAGGTGGGATCGTCTAAACAAAAAGGGTGGTGGAGTTGCTTTACTCTATAAATCTGAACTACAGGTGTCCTCTATTGACTCCCTACCTCCCCCCCTGCCAATGCTGAAATACTCTGCAGCAAATTCCAAGTAAATAAAAAAAAAGCTTTATATATAATATATTCCTATATCCCTCCTGGCAACAACTTGGATACCCTTGAAAAAATTCTCAGCTGGCTCTCCTGTAGCTTTCCTCAGGAAACCATACTCTTAGGAGACTTCAATATTGATTGGAACTCCTGCACATCACCCAAACCCACCTATTACCTCAACCTCTTTAATTTTCAACAAACAATAAACTCCCCAACTAGGATTCACAAATCTACCAATAAACAAGCCATCTTAGACTGGATATTGGTCACCAATAATCCCCTCTCTTATAAAACTGGTATACTCCCTGACAATATCAGCGACCACCTTCTCACCTATATCACTAAACAAACAAATAACAATCTCAATCAGGCCAGCTATCATACTATACATAACAAAAAAATCTTTAACCTTCCTATTTTCCTCAATGAACTCAAACAATGTAACTGGTCAGCTCTAAAACATCTTCACTGGAGGAAGCAGCGACCCATTTCAACAACACATTCCTCCAAATTCTCAAGCATCACGCCCCCTCACGCTTAATTAGAACAGGTTCCAAAGCTGCCCCTTGACTTTCTAAAGAAACCAAGCAAACAATGCTATTAAGGAATATACTATGGACAAAATGGAGAACTACTAAAAACCCAACTGACCATCAAAACTTCAAACACCTAAGAAATACCACAAAAAAACTTACCCATCTTGATAAAAAGAATTATTACCTTCAGTATCAAGAAAATCAAAATCATAACCCCCAAAATTCTGGTCAGGAATCAATAAACTGCTCCATCCAGGAAATACCAAAACACCTACTCCAGCTAACTTTGCACAGACCCCACCCAACTTAATAGCCAATACATTCAACAATTTCTTCACTGAAACAGTCTCTTCTCTTGCAAAGAACATGACTCCCCACACTTCCCTTAAAAACACCTCCCCTCAAAATAACACCCCCACTCTAACATTCAGTACAGTCTCCACAACCTATATACAAAAGTTACTCTCAAAACTTAAACCATGCACTCCTTCAGCTGACCAACTACCAGCTGAATATCTGAAGCTAGCATCAGCAGAACTAGCATACCCAGTCTCCATTTTAATTAACAGAACAATAACCAAATCTACTATTCCTTCCCTCTGGAAAGTCTCCCATATCATTCCTCTGCATAAAGGAGGAAACTCTAATGAACTTTCTAATTTCCGTCCTATAGCCTTACTATCACCATTATCTAAAATCATGGAGCGTTGTATACACCAACAACCTTTACATCATCTTTTACATAATAGCCTACTTTCAGACTCCCAACATGGCTTTAGACCTTTCCATAGCACTTCCACTGCTCTTCTCTCCTTCACAGACTCTATCAACAAAAATCGCAATAACAACTTATACTCTTCTGCTTTGTTTCTTGACCTCTCTAAAGCCTTTGATATGGTCAACCATCAACTTTTGCTAGACACTTTGAAATCTCTCTCACTTGAACCTTCGGCATTGCACTGGTTTGACTCTTATCTGAAAGATAGACAATAAGCAGTCCTTTGGGACAGCCATCTCTCCTCTCAGCTCCCGATCACTATTGGTGTCCCACAAGGATCCATCTTAGGACCCTTTCTATTCTCCATATTTATAAACAACCTGTCTATTTCACTCCCAACACCCTCATGTATTCAATATGCAGATGATTCAACTCTCATCTGTTCTGCTGTATCTCCAGCTGAACTTTATTCTTCCACCCAAAAAGTCTTTACAGCAGCAGAAAAATGGTTCCAAGATATCTGTCTCCTCCTTAATCCCAAAAAAACTAAATTGTTACTTTTCTCTCCAACCCCTAAATCTGCCCCTCTTTCCTTTTCTATTGTGTCTGACAATGGCACTATCATTACACCTGATAGCTCCACTAAACTACTAGGTGTTACAATAGATAATCAACTAAACTTTGATTATCATATCGACCTAACTATCAAAACTGTTAATAAAAAGATAGGTGCTCTCTATAGACTTAAGCCCTTTCTAACAGCAACCACCAGGGTGTCTTTAGCCCAAACTCATCTTATCTCTACATTATTATATGCTTCCCCATCTTTTATAAACCTTTCAAAATCTAACCTTCAGAAACTGGCCACAGCCTACCACAGCATTGCCAGGTTTGCCACAGGTTCCCCATTTCTCACACATCATTGTGTTAATCTCAAAAAGCTTGACTGGCATGAACTTCAAAATCTCATTCTCCTACATCAATTAGTTATTACCTATAAAATTCTCCATTACCCTTCTAATACACCCATACTAAATAACCTTGTTGTCCCTTACAGGAATCTTACTTCCCTTCGCTCAGCTAACAAATTACTAGTGGCCACCCTCAAAACACACAATAAAGCTGGGGTCTCCTTGTTTACAAATACCATTGGCTCACACTGGAATAAACTTCCCATAGAACTGACCACTCTAGGCTCATCACAACTTTTCAAAAAACAACTAAGAAACTATTTTAAAACTCACTGGCTATGCCCTTGCTCGAATCCTGACTGACCTCAGCTTCCATCACTCCTTTCATCTCTTCCCACTACTCTTCCTCATGTCCCTATCACTACCATTACCCCTCCTCTGTAGTTCACCTACCATCCACCTGGATATTACTTTTCACATAAATTTACTTCAGTTTATATTACTGCAACCGATCATCTCACCTTGTATCTAAATCACCCAGCTGATGAAATCTGCTTCTTAAAACTAGTGCCCTGACACAAAATGTTTATCAAAATTGTTAATACTGTAAATAGTTGAATAGAGTCTTGTGTGAGTTACTGCTTTATTTCTTCTTTAATTACTCTTGCTAAGATTTTGAAATAGAAATCCTCACTCTATGTTTAGTTTTGATATATTACTTTTTCACTGTTACTATGCTACTTGGGAATAGTTCTTTACATGCTTATAATTTCTATCTTATTGTGCTATTTTTGTTTATTTTTATCATTATTATTTACTAGTATATAGTGGAGCTTTTCTCCTCGGGCCTCTGCTGAAAACAGACATGTATCCAGCCAGACTAGCCCGGTCAACAAATGTAAAATAAAATAAATAAAATAAATAAACATTGGGCTATTAGCATATATACCTGGAAGCTTTTCTCCTTTTGCATCTAGCACTAATGTCTTCATTTTCTCTTGAAATCAGGATCTCAGGTAGGTCTATTACCATGATAGTAAGAACATGTGATTCAGAGACCGCTATGGCCACAATGAGGGGGAAAAAAAACTCATTGTCATCTCATCAGTATGTCTCTGAATAAGTCAGATTCCTTTGAGCATTAATTGAAATATGTAAACACATTCTTACTCTTTTCTACTCCTTTATAAGTAGTAAATCACAGCAGTTTCATCATACTAATACTTCCAGTTACATTCCTCTCAATAAATAATCACATTTCTTTGACTCTCTGTCAACAGGAACAAATGAGGAAGTGACATAGTTTTGCGACATCTACCTTTAAGTAATTGTGCTGGTGACAGCCCTGCATGCTGTAGGCGGAGTTATTATAGTCTAGCATTGAGGAACAGCAGTCTGATTTGCAAAGAATTTTCACATTTCCTTTTAGGTTTGTTTAGCCCACACACAATCTGCTCATTAGCTCTTCAGCCTACACCCTATCAATCTGTTACACTAATGGAGGGAATTAAAGGAGTGTCTATTCGTTCCTCGGGAAGGGTGAGAGCCCTATGTCACACCTGTTTCTTGTCTGAGGTAAGAGCCCAACTAGCCCAAGCGCTTCCACAGGAGGTAGCAGTTAGGCATGAGTAAATCATCTTGCCAATCATACAGACCTCCCTCCCTTCTACCATACCACACCCGTGGCAACTTGCAACAATGCAGTTGTTGCTCCATTCAAGGACAAATGCATGACGTGCAAACATGGTCTGCCCCATTCAGCTGCACTGGAAACGCCATGTTACCTCAACCCATATGTTGCTAGCTAATTCCCACACTCTAGTTAGGAAGTGGGATAGGGTCAAACCTCCTCCATCACTCCCTCCCTCCCTTCTGGATAGACAAGCTAGAAAAGGCCTTTCATTCACACCCTTATACACTGACATGTCTGACATCCCATGCCACTACACAAACACAAGTCATTGGCTTCATAGGTTCATAAGTACATACCAGGCTAATGGCCACCAGGTCCTTTATAAGCCTAGTTATGCAGTCCAACCCAATTTTATCCTTATGTATCATGGGCGTTTATTAGGAAGAGGTATTTTAGTTAAGAATTTTCTAGAGCTTATGTGTGGGTGGTATGTTAGTTTGGGCATTGCTGTTTGTCTCTGTCTATCAGAGACATGGGTGTCAGACCTAGAATGACTTTCTAATTTCCCATTCATTCGACAAGGTTATGCTTAACTGGGGTTAGGGATGAAATTGTCTTCACATGGATGGAGAACCTGTTCTTATTTATATCATAAGCAAAATGTAAATCCTTGGATCTAGTGGTTCAGATGCTGTTCATTATGTGGATGAGCAAAAGGTCCATCAGAGCTGGAGCCAAGGATGCCTTGTTTGTGAGGCATAGATTGCCTATGCAGGTCAACTCTTAGGGGTTCCTTATTGAAGGAGTAATTAACCTTGGTGGCAGTTTTCCCAAAAGGCACTACAATACATTCCTGGCATTGAGCTTTAGTCCATGACATTATTCATTTGTCAGTGTTAGACCCTCTTATAAGGTGTTTGTTTTATTGGGGAACACTATGATAGTTTCTAATTTGTAGTCATCTTTGAACTTGGTCAGCAAAAGGCCCTTGACACTAGTCTTTACCACACAGATGTAGATGCCAAATAGGACTGGTGCCAGCATGGAACCCTGTGGTACACCACTGATGACCAGTCTCTTAGTGAAGGTGATATCAGTAGTCCTCACTCTCTGGGTCCTGTCTGTGAACCAGCTGACAACCCAATGAGCTATGTAGGTGTTTATGTCCAGTTTGGTGCGTTTGTCATCTACACATGAGTCGGGCATTGTATTGAATGCCTTAGCCAGGTCCACGTAGGTGGTATGCACCATTTTCCCTTCATTCATTGCCTTGGTGACCTTCTCAAAGAAATCTACCGGGTTTAGTAAGCATAACCTTCCATTGCCAAAGCCAAACTGCATTGGGTCCAGTGTCTGAACTTGCCTTTCTTGATCCTTCCCATGATACTTCATTCCATAGTTTTGCATATTAGACTAGTCAGACTAATAGGTCTGCAGTTTCTGGGGTAGGTTAATGATCCACCCTCCTGAAGTGGGATACCAGCTGCAGTACTCCATTGTCATGGTACAAAACCTGTTTTGAAGCATAGTTGAAAAGTTCCTTAAGCGGCTTTAATAGGTCATGTTTTGAGCTATTTAGGAGACATCCCATGATAGTGTCGGGACCCAGTAAGGATGTGTTTTTGGCCATAATGAGCACTACCAGGACCTGCTCCCTGTTAATAGTTGGGATGGTTGTGCTTGTTGGTATGAGAGGAAGCAGGGAGAGTGAGGAGTAAAGTCTTAGTTGAATTTGTCAGTCAGCAAATTTGCTATGTTGCTGTGCTCAGTGAATGCGGCCTCATTGACCACCAGTTCTTCACACCAATGTGTGCTCTTTTTAACATTTGGGAAATAGCTGTAGAAGGCCTTGTAGTTATCTTGACCTCATAACTGGTCTTGTTGGACTTAATTAGTCCTCTTAGTTTCCTGTTTAGTTTAATTAGACTGCTCCTATCATTATGAGAGTTGCTCTTCCTGAGTTTAGCCACTGTTTCTTCCTTTTTGTTACATACACTGTTAAGGTTATGATTCTACCAGTGTAGTTTGTCTTTAGAGTGTGTTTTGGGATTACGTCCAGTAGATAGAGAAGCCTCTATACAGCCATTTACATGGTTGTACAAGGTCTCTTTGAACAATGCCGCATAAGTTGCTTTGAACTCAGGGTTGGGAGGGGCACTGAATTTTGACACAAACTATCAGGGTGTTGTTTGCTTTGGAATAGTTCCTCATTGTTACAGGGTTTGCTGGAGTTACTGGGTTGATTTCTATTTTAAAGGTGAGAGCGTTGTGGTCTGACCTCACCAGTGAGGTGCAGCAATCTCCCATAATAGTAAGCACCAGGTCCAGTATGTTTGAACCTCTTGATCCTCTGGTGGGTGTGCAGACTATCTGCTTAAGGGTATTTTTATTAATAAAGTCCAGGAATCGTTGTGCTTGCTTCCCAGTCCATAGATGGGTAGTTAAAGCGTCCTATGAATAGGATATTCGGTTTAATGGTTAATGTCTCTAGTAGGTCTACACACCAGTTATGGGATTCTAGGGCCATAGATGGGTGACTTATAGCTTGCTAGGATATGGTATGGCCTTTGTCTATGATGATCTGTACATGGACAAATTCCATGGTATCATCCTGTTGAACCAATGTCGAGTCATGCTTGTTGCTAATGTAGATTGAGACTCCTCCTACTTTTGTCCCTGTCTGTGCAGCAGATGGTCTAAATGTCTGGAAGGCATTGAATCCTTGCACTGTTGGAGTACTTTCTGCTGATTTAAACAATGGCTTGGTAACAGCACAGATATCTATATTTTCCAGAGTGAGGAGTTTCTTATTTAGGCTCATAGCATTGAGCAGTAAAACCTCTAGGTTTATCAACTTGGCATTGCCTAAAAAAGACTCTAAGGGGTTGGATAACGTTGTAGCCAATATTAGGAAGCTTAGGATATGTAGCTGAAGTATATTCTTTGCAAAGCAATGTTGTTTGTTAACCCTGTCCTTCCATTATGATAAATATTGAATCCTCCGGTAAGGCACCAGAGGCTAAGCCAATTATTGAAGTCAATCATCTTCTGTTCATACTGTGGCATCATCCTTGGTGAAGGTAGAATGCTGCTCAATGCAAGAGACCCATCTGCCTGAGACACACATCTAGAGAGATCAACAATATCTCTCTTCATATAGTCCAGGGGAAGAATGTCTCATGGCATTAACACCCACGTGGACTATGATGGAATCATGCTGGTACCTGTGGTGTACTGACTTGAGTGTGTGTGTAACTTAGTGGAACTTGGATACCAATAAGTGGCTAACAATTATCTTCTCCTTGTTTAGTCTGGTGAGCGGAGCATCTGTGTGTCATGCAATGCAGTCCCTTATGACAAGAGTCCTGGGTAATATGTTGGCTTGCCTTAAGAGCTTTGCTCTTGGAGCTCCACTGGGTGTAGGCATATCTGTGGTGCTTGGTACTGCCTTTGGTGGATGCTTTCAAGATTGCTGAGGATAGGCATATCGGCTTATAGGCTTAAGAGGTCTTTGAAGTTTGGGAAGACTGAATTTTAGTGCCTCATAGGTTGATCTATGTGTGTTGTGGATGATATGTGTGGTGGATGCATTGTGTGTGTACTTGACAAATGTTTGTATGCAAGACTTTTGCATTCGGTGAAATTGTGCATGTTCATCTCTCTCATATTGGGTTTGTTTCTTCAAGGATTAAATGGTTGTCAATGAACATGAGACAATTGTTACATTGTCTCAGGATGCCCATATCTATCAAGCTGGCTATGGAGACATTTGGAAATTGCACAGCCATGCTGTCTGGACTTGTATTTGGGTGCGCCACTGCAGGTCAGGGACTGGGTTATACAGAGGTCTCCTTGGGTGATCTCTGGGGTTTTGCATTATACTAGTTTAGATTGCACTAAGATTTGATAGCAGTATTGTTTAATATGCAAATTAACTGCTCTAAGCTTTTCTCGGTGATGGCTTTGTTTTAGCCACACTAAGTTACAGGTTTCATTTCTAAGGGACGTTTTATAGATAAAATTTACTTTCTGAGCATTTGTGTTGTACAGGGCACTGATAACTTTTTGATGTAATACCACCAAGAAAGATTGCTTGTAGTTGTAATAGTACAACAAAGCAACTTAAACAAACTTCATTGAGAAGACAATTTCAAGTATTAGGAACCTTTAGAATCATTTAAAGGCATGTTTCTCTATGCTGCAGAGCTTCCTCAGACCTAGGACAGGGCTATCTCTCTCTGTGCTGGTTCACTATAGCTAGACCCACTATGTTTTCATGATTTCTTAGGTTTGTATCACTTGGTCTGCTTGTCTATTGCTTTGAGCACAAGTAGGATTCGGTATAGTGTGTTTAAATTCCCTCTGTATAGAAAAATAAAAAAAAAAATGTTCAATCATGATAGGTAGACCATAGTCAAATGCAATGTTTATCAAGTATTTCACATCTAGCAAAACAGATTTCACAATAGCTATCACAGTATGGTTCATTGCTCCACATAGGTGCACACATTCAGGATATCTGGCGTAACAGCCCAGACACAGAAGATAATTAAAATCTTTACACTGAAACAAATCAGTTCAAACTTTCATCTGCAGAAGAGATGATATTTCATGTGGTGTTAATTCCTAGCAGAGTCAAATCCAGCACTCGGTGTTCTAGGCAGTTGCCTTGGGCCCAATTGGCTTAGGAGGGCCCACTGTGAGTTGCCACAACATTTAATTGTGAACTAACAGTTGAAAAACAAACAAAAAAATATAAATTTTTGTGTGTGTGTGTCTGTGCATTTTTTTCTTTTAGGACACACTCTCTGTACATGAGTGGAAGGTTAGTTAATTAGCTTGCTCAGGCTCAAACCCTCCAGCTTGGCTACAGGGGACAAGAGCCCTAATCTTCTGCAGCAACTACCAGACTGCTCATTTGATAATGCTGTCTGTGCGTTTATATATTTTGTTTCACTACTTAATGGAAAGAATCTTCAAAACTACATGGGTAAATTTTCAAGGAATGTGAGTTTCAAAGGAAGAGAAGTTTACTGTTGTCATACTAAGTCTGTTTTCAATATACAACTGCTTTGTTTAGCAAATTGCTATCCGTGTTTGTACTACAGATCTTCAAAGCATAGTTAGTAGCACAACTTGTAGCATACTTGCCTTTGGTGCAGATGGAGGTAGGTTCTGCCACAATTACATCTAGATGTATTGCTGATAGTGCAGTTTAAGAGTGGTGTTGCATTCCTGAAGGTGTTATCCTTTGGATAAGATGTTAAACTGAGGCCCCATCTGTTTGTGTCAATGATAGGTGCTGTAAGATATTTTTCATCCACCTGAGTTATCAAAAAGTGTAGGGGGAAGTTCCCCAAAGCCCTGGCCAAGTTTCCCCAGTAATAAAAATACCACCAAAGGTCTCCATTGAAAAGATGTTACTAAACTAGTGGGACTAGCCTGGTCAAGAAAAGATATTTAAATTAAAGATTTTAAATGAAATCCATATCCATGCCTTCATTTTAAAAGTAAAGTAGGAAATAATATTCAGGCTGACAGTTTTGAGCATTGTTTATGGTAACTGGAAGGGAGACAATTAACAGGATACCAGAATGGCTTCAGTTGTGGAAAGGGCTGGTCCATTCCCATGCCTATGGCCCCATATGACTATTATCTAGCTCTTATTCTAAACAGTGATTCTGGTAACATATTGCAGATGTCATATTACCAAATTGGTTTCTCAGTCTGTTCCGAACACTTAAACAAATAAAGTATCTCACAAAATTTATTTTACATGTGGCAATTTTTAAATGTACATAATACATTTTATAAGACATTGGGCTCAAAGCTGATTAGGAATTATGATTTCATCTCCTTTATATCAATTCTTATATACATACACAAGCTCATCTTGATAAGGAAAACACACTCTGATATCTGTATAAACAGACCACTTATCTGGCCAGCCATTCTTCTTTCTGTTGTGTTTCCTTATTTCCCATAACTTCTCTATGGAAACAGATAATTGTGAAATTAGCCATAACCCTTCCAGATCCTACTGTAATAAGCCATCTTTGCATTCCTGCAGGTAAGCTGCGCTAAGCAAACATGCAATGGTTTGCCAAATTTACACTGAACTTTCAAGTCATATTTCAACAAACTTAATGCCATTATATTCAGCTATGAATATGTAGTGGTTTATTTGGTAGAGCAGTTGTCTGACATAATCACAGATGATAGAAAAAAAATTAGTAGAAATGACATTTGGTATAGGAGTCATTTAGTAGAGAGAGAGAGAATTAATCGCATATGTACAGTGGTTGCATTTTTAGGTTGAATTTTGAGAAGGGGTTTAGTGAGCTGATTTTTGCACAATGCTTGCTATAGTTTCTAAAATGTTTGCACTGTTCTTCATAAAGTCAGTGAAGTTCTTGTTACTTTCTAAAGGTAACAGTCAGTAAATAGTGTCTATGTACAGGACTGAGAGAAAACTGTTTCTATGGGAAATCACTGCTGCTCTCGAAGTGTGTAAAGGCAGTGAACGTTTTGGAAGATATTTCCCCTATTCAAATTGGTATGACCATAGATTCAAAATATAATAAGTTTTGGAGTGGGGGCTTGCTACCCACATCAGGAAGTAGCCTAGCACCCTCCCAGAAAAAAAAAAAATACTTGAATTTTTCTTTGTTGCTCTTGTGTGTTTTTGTCATTTGCCTAGTTAATTTGTCTTGGAATTAAAAGTATTCATTCCATTTTTTTGAGCATGCGACTCTACTAAGTGAATTTTCTACCAAATCGGATGACTACCTAATTTTATACCACTTGTGATTCTACTATTTTACTATTATTTTTATATGGGTGAGTATGTGTGTGTTTTTTTTGGGGGGGTCATTCTGCTCCTCTACCCTACCACACTCTCACCTACCCTCTTTCAATTACATTTATTCTCCCCTCAGCTCCTCCTAGCTTTATGTTTCATCCAATCATACTCCTCGCATCATTACAATTCATCCAATCACACTCATCAAATTACTCCCACCTTAACTCATTCCTATTCTTAACCCCTGGCTCACTACCCACTAACTAACCAAACTCCACTCCAGGCACCCCTTTTCTTCTCAAGAAATATTTCCCTTTAACACTACTTATATCTTAATAATGACAGCTTTACATTACTTACACCCCCCCTTCTACAATGTCTCTAATCTCTAACACAATACTCACCCTCTTTTTATCCTTGTACCTTTTACAACACATAACATCACTCCAAACAACATATATATATACTACAAACATACATCTATAACATCTTCACATACAAAATCTCTTACCAAATTCTCTGAAGTAGCTCCTAGCTTATATTCAACAAACATAATTCTATATACCAAAGTAAAAATTATTCCCCTAAAAACCAACAACAATACAAACTTTGCTCTTGATTATCATTACAAAACAAAAAGAAAACAGCAGCCCACTCTCCTATATATATATTTCAACCTAACCCAGTATGGACACATACATCCAAACCCAGGTCTAATCTCCTTTACTCTCAACCTCCCTAACTCCAGTAAATCTCTAAACTCACAACCCTTAACCGTCAAAGTATTAGAAACAAAATCCCACAATTACATGCCTGGGTAGTTTACAACAAACTAGGTATCTTGGCCGCTACTGAGACTTGGTTAAAACCATACATTAAAGACACCAAATTTCTACCCCTCTGGCTTTGGTTGTCTAAGATTAGATAGACCCCATAAAAAGGTGAAGGCATCACTCTGATATACCCAAATGCCTTTACCATACTTCCATATACTAAGTCCAACCCACAATTTTCCACAGCCAAAGCATTAATAGTCTTCCTAAAGATGAATAACTGTAAAAGCCTTTGTATTATAGTCCTATATATCTCCCCCAGGCAAAAACATTCCTATATTAGAAGAAATCCTTGCCTGGACAACAAATAATATAAAGATGAAACAATCATTCTGGGAGACGTTAATATTAATTGGCTTGATATCGCTCACCAACACCCTTCTACCAACATCAATCTATATAACTTTACCCAGCTAATCACTAACATAACAAGACCCAACTAAAACAATGACAATGGCTCAATCCTGGACTGGATTATGGTCTATGATCCATAGCAAATCTCCTTCTCAAGGACACTCCCTAATAGTATTAGTGACCACCTACCTCCATTTAAAATACATAAAACTACTCCAACACTAAGTAAACACCTATATAAGCAAACTAAAGACTTTTCCCATTTCTGCCCAACTACTCTTAATGAAACTTTACAAAGCATCGATTGGGATGCCCTAAAATTCTTTCCCCTTGACAAAGCTGTTGAATTCTTCAACTCAACATTTTTCAGGGCACTAAGCAATTTAGCCCCACTCCATCAAAAGAGAGGAAAAACTAATCATGCCAGCTGGCTTAACAAACCCATTAAGCAATTCATGATTGCCAGAAACAAAGCATGGAAATCTTGGCAAAAACACAAAATTCCCTTCAACCTCACATGATATAAACAACTCCATAATCAAGTAAAGTGTCTAGTCATCAACAATAAAAAAGAACTAAGTGCAGAGAAAAGCACCACTGTGGAAACACAGCAGTCACAGTTCAAAATATCTACAGATAAAATAGAAAGCAAATAGCAGGCAGCAAGTAAAATGAATCCAGGTATGGAAACACAGCAGTCACAATTTAAAATATCCAGAGGTAAAGTAGACAGCAAACAACAGGTAGCAAGTAAATTAAATCCAAGTTTAATATATATATACAAACTGGGAAGTGCTTTCAGTGTGGAATCATAACTTCTTCAGACCCTAATGAAGCAATATCATGACTAAAACATTTAAATGGATGGGAGTTTGGCATACTAGTTAAGGTGTTTACCTTATAAGCACAAGGTGCAGGATTTGAGGCTCGCATAGGGTAAATGGCTAGGCTTATAATGGCCCTAAAGGGCAACTAACCTATGATCGTATAAAACACTGTCATAATACACAGATCAATCAAAAGCTAAAATAGTTAAAGCTGAACTCACTAAAAGAGGGAACCCATCAGAAAGGAAATAAACATTATTTTTTCCTTTTCCTTTTGGCTTTTAAAACAAATTTCAAAGACACAAATTCATTTAAACCTAACACTATAGAAGAACATAGTTTGGCTATCCATTTGCTTCACATCCTTCTGTTTCATTTCATGGCTAACTGTGACACCATGAACATTGTTTATTTAGCCAGCTGTGAGCAATGCAGCTCATTTTATGGTGGTAAAACCAACCGTCGGTTTTATAAACATATTAGGAACAATATATATTGTATAAATAAAGGTAACATTGTCAATGCCTTAGCTAAACATGTTCAGATGCAAGGTTATGCACACAGGTCTGCTTTTACTGTGTTAGATGAGAATGCTAGGTTAAGCAACATTAAAAATGAAACAGTGAGATGTGAAGCAAGATGGATAGCCAAACTACGTTCTTATATGGGGTTAAGTTTAAAGGAAAGCACTTAGCAGTTTGTATATGCCTTAAACGTGGATTTATTTTACCTGCTGCCTGTTGTTTGCTGCCTACTTTACCTTTGGATATTTTAAATTGTGACTACTGTGTTTCCATACCTGGATGTATTTTACATGCTGCCTGCTCTTAGCTGCCTATTTTATCTGTGGATGATTTGAACTGTGAATGTTGTGTTTCCAGACTGGTGTTTTTCTCTGCACTTAGTTCTGATTTCTGTCTGCTGGTGGAATTTTTGAATTTTTGTGTTTCAAAAAAAAAAAAAAAAAAAAAAAACACTACCTTAGTCTACAAAACCAGCATAAGCAAAATGCTAAAAGAATTCTGGAGCTCCGGCAATTTCTTAGTAAATCTAGGCTCAAATAATAATCCTTGACCAAATCCAGATAAAACACCCACTGAAATAGCCTCACTGTTTAACTCATATTTAATTAATACCATAGCTAACCTCACTGCCACCTTTCCACAAACTAACCTCACCCCTTCAGATCCATCTTCACAGAATACCTCTACTTTCCTCATTACCTAGCTTTTCTCTCTCACCATCACCTACCACCACTATAAAACACTGCTTCTTAAACTCAGACCTGGCACCAACACCTCTGACAACCTACCTCCAGAATTCCTACAAATGTCAGCCAGCTCTATTGCCTATCCCATCATCATCCTTCCTAACAGATATATTCAGGAATCCCACGTACCTTCAGTTTGGAAAAAAGCATACATTCTCTCTCTCCAAAAAAGTGGCAATAATACCGACATTTCCAACTTTCAACCTATTGCTATCCTCTTACCCATCTCTATGATCTTAGAAAAATGCATTCATACTCAACTACTTAATTATCTGCTTCATAACCAAATCCTTTCTCCTACTAATCATGTTTTAGATCTGGTCACAGTACTATTACAACCGTATCATCCTTCATGAATACCATTAACCAGGCCTGAGATGCTGGAAAAATTGATCCTTCACTCTTTCTTAACTTCTCTAAGACCTTCGATACGGTCTCCATTTCCCTTCTTCATACTAAACTCTTTAACTTAGGCATCTCTCTCCCAGCCCTAAACTGGTTCTCAAACTATCTCACAAATAAGCAACAATCTACCACGTGGCAGCATTCTTTCTCTCCATTCCTTAACACAACCACAAGTCTACCCCAAGGATTCATACTTGGACCCCTTTTATTCAGCATTTTCTTCAACAACTTCCACACTACTCTTGGTCAAGGTACTGTCATCCAATACACAGATGACTCAGCCATCATCTGCACTGCCAAGTCCACATCGGAACTACAACAACTCTCCTAAAGTGCAATCACTTCTACCAAAACTTTGATGACCAATAATCATCAAGCCCTAAACCCCAATAAAACTAAACTTATGCTATTTACCCATAAAAAATAACAACCTAATAAGAATTAATTCGCTATTCATTCTCAGAATAACACTATCATTGAAGTTGTTCCAAATACAAAACTACTAGATGTCATCATACAATATTCAAAGCAATATTAAAAAAATCAAAAACTTGGCATCCTCTATAGATACAAATACTTCCTCAACCACTCCGCAAAATTGACCCTAGCCTCTTCCTTTCTGCTACCATCTCTTCTATACAGTCCTCTCTTCTTACCAACATCCAGTCCTCTCTGAAATACAGACCTGATACATGCTACAATACAATTGCTAAATTTCTAACCAATGCAAAATATTCATCTCACCATTGTTCCTCATTACACCTACTAAATTGGCTAGAACTCCCACATTATTTTACATATTTATAATTAACCACTACACACAAATTTATATACAAGCCATCAAATTGCCCTGCCCTTTCTTTTCTACTTACTCAGTATCATCCAAATAGACCACTCTGATCTGAAAACCAATTGCTCATGAATGTAGAAAAGCCAAACCTCTCAGCTGGTCATCTGCTCTACTCCTTTATTATTGCAAAACTACAGAATACCCTCCCACCATCAGTTAAGACTGCCAATCCAGCTCTCTTTAAAAAAGTCCCCTGAGAAAGCACTTTTCCTCTCTATGGCAGTGGACGTGCCAAAATGGCACTTCCCAAAACCTGACTCTCTTTTCTATACTACCACACCTTCATTCATTACTACCCTGATATATCTATTTCTATCTCAAAATACATAATTACAGAGCTGGTACTGCCTGCTATGCTCAAGCTTATAACTTCATAAGCATTAATTACTCAGCCTAAGTTACTCACATTAGTAACTTATTTATCTTAACTTGTTATATCCTAACTTGTTATATTCTAATTATGTAATCCACTTTATCCTTGATATTGTGCTCTAATACTGTACTCTGATTTTAAATTGTCAATTTCCACCACTTCCATTTTATTGTACTGACCATGATGATCTATTGTACTATTTTGTATGTCATGTATTGTACATTGTTTATATATTATGTATTGTTCTCATATATATATATATATATATATATATATATATATATATATATATATATATATATATAAATAAATAAAAAAATATTATGTATTGCTCTTTTTATTGTGGAGCTTTTCTCCCTGGGCCTCCACTGAAAATGACTTTACTATGGCCCAGTGGACCATCCCAATAAATGCAAATAAAGAAATACATATATCTATATCTATTTATCTATCTATAGATAGATAGGTATATTTATATATATATATATATATATATATATATATATATATATATATATATATATATATATATATATATGGGTTTACAACATAATCTTGAAAATTTGAAATATCGAATTTCAAAATCTTAATACTATGTAGTCAAAACACCTAAATACCAAAAGACCAGAAGCGTGAAATTCAAAATCCCGATGTTCAGAGATATTGAAGTAGCACTTCTGGTTTTGCGGTTTGTTGATGGATAGGTGGAAGTTCAGGTAAGTATCTATGTGTAAGTGTCTTGGTTAAGGGGCTTTAGTGTGTGCCAGTGTGTGTTGTGACTGTGATGCGTGTGTGTGTGTGTGTGTGTGTGTGTGTGTGTGTGTGTGTGTGTGTGAGAGACTGTAAAATGTGTGGGTGTGAGTTTCCCTTGTGTCTGTGTGATATCGGATTTAGTATATTTAAGTGGGGGGTGTGGGGGATGCAGCCCCCTGCTTATCTGTAGTGTAGGATGATATGTTTGATTGTGGGGGGAAGTTGTGTGTATGTGTATGTGTGTGCTGTATGTGTGTTGTACGTTTGGTATTTTGATTTTCGCGGTTCTGGTCTTTTGGCATTTAGGGGTTTCCGCTATATAGTCTCGAGATTTTGAAATTCGATATTTCAAAATTTCGAGATTGTGTAGTGAACCCATATATATATATATATTTATGGTTTACTATCAAAATGTCGAGTGCACTTGCAGTTCACCATTTATTCACATCATTGAAAAATTTACGCAAAATCTGTAATTTCAGAATTGTCCAAATGCCAAAAAAAATCAAATGTCAACATTTTTGACCACAGCACACCTAAAAGCAATTGCTAACACGGTTCAAGAAGAGGGTGAGATTTTATGGTCCGGAATATCGGTGTTTGTCTTTTTCGGCATTTGGAATTCATACTTTGCGTAAGTGGATTCAACAATGTATTATTCAAAATTTTGATAATAAACCTATATATATATATATATATATATATATATATATATATATATATATATATATATATATATATATATATATATATATATATATATATATATATATATATATAGTTTACCTTGACAAAAATGAACACAAACATGTCAAATGTTCAGAATAGTGAGAAATAATGTCGCGGGATGAAACGTCGGTTATTCTGAACATCGGCAGTTGACACATCGAAATCTGATGCCACCCAACCAAATACTGGACTCGTGCCCCTCCTTGGGACCCATGGTAGCATTTGTTCCTGGGTCTAGAGCGGTAGGGAATTTTGATAGTATGAGTTTGTGGGGTTGTACATCACTGTTTTGAGTATGTCTTTATTAGTTTTCGAAGATATGTAGTTTTGCACATACATAGTGCGACTATTTATATGTAAACTTATATATAAATATATATATATATATATATATATATATATATATATATATATATATATATATATATATATATATATATATATATATATGTATATATATATATATATATATATATATATATATATATATATATATATTATATATATATATATATATATATATATAATTCTGAATCTTTTATATCAAAAGTGCATTTGACAGAAAGAAAAATCTATAGACACAAATGATTTTATATACATTTGACTGAAAAGCCAGACAGTGAAAACATTCTACTCAGCATATATAACATATGCATCTTTTTTACAAGGTGGTAAGCCTATCTTCATACCCTATTTTATGTCTTTGCTTCTACACCTCACCCACATTTCTCATTTTTTCTATTTCAATGGCCACACATATAGGGAAAAAAAATATCACCATGCAAATTGAATCAATGCAGATACATAAACATAAACAGCTACAGATTTGGGGTACAACATGATTATGGGTACTGCAAATTCACACAAACTCTCCTAGAGTTACTTCCTTAACAGCTCTTGTGAAAAAAAATGATATTATACATGCTATCTGTAGAAGTATACAGTTTTTAACCAAATGGCTTTTCACTCAAATGTACTTTCAAAAGTTTTTTTCTGACCATTTCTGTTCTGGGTTGTTGAAAAGTGCTTTCATTCAAATGTCATGCAACCACATACATACATATATATATATATATATATATATATATATATATATATATATATATACATATTATATATATATATATATATATATATATATATATATATATATATATATATATTTTATATACTCACATACATATGCATATATATATATATATATATATATATATATATATATATATATATATATATCATTTGTATTAGTACTTATCTTTATGATTCTTTTTATGTGGCATAATGTGGCTACACATGCATTTTGGCAGCAATGAGGAAATAAAGTATTGACCCTGTATAAATCAGATAAGAATTTTTTAATTAAGTAAAGCATGATTTGCAATAGAGTTTATATGCTTCTGTTGGTTAAATATTACATCACTTGTATGTCAGAAATTATTGCATTAGCATTTCAGCCTTCTGTTAAAAAAAAGATAATGCTTAAGCTTCAAAGTCTCAGGAGACTTCTGGCTTTAAACATATGCTGCATATGCTGACATGTGCACAACAACCAAATCGAACAGTATATTTCTGTCATGAAGAGAACTTCAACTTTTTATAGTTAATGTAAATAATTGAATCTGCTCTGATGATACATCAGCTGAACGATACAAGATGAGCTATGCAAAAATGAAGAAATACAGGAATCAATGAAAGGCATTGTTTAGCAAAACAGGCTCAGCATATAAGAGATTGCATTATTCTCAGCACTTCTGCCTGAAGGGAATTAGTGGTAACATTTCAGCATTAAAGGGCTTCTGTGGAGGAATGACTGGAAACCAGCTCATGGAAAAACACAGGCACCTTCAGAACTTAAGGAAGGTATTTGTGGAGCCTGATCTTTCATAAGGAAAAAGAAACAATAAGCACTTGTAAAGTGTGTCCGCACAGAACTACAAGCATCACAGAAATGTGAAAAGTATGCAATGGTCTGTTTGCAAGCAGTTTTAATCAGTTTTGGAATTATTCCATTTTAAGGTGTAGTGCATACATATTTCTATGATTTTGAGGATTCATAGCTATAAATTAAGAAAATAATTTTTACTTCTTTTTCATCAGATGAAAGACAAAAAAAAAGAAATCATAAATATAAGAGGGCTAAAGTACACTGCATGTGGTTATTGCCAAGACAGCAATGAACATATATGAATGTATGTGAATAAGGAGAATTTTCTTTCCATAGTTCCTGCTACTGGACTATACTTGTTTTTTGACTTATGTATCCAGAGGTTTACCACTCTTTACATTATTATCAGTATTGTTTATGAAGTACACAGCTACAAAAATCTTAAAGCTCATCTGTATGTCTCCGCAGATAAAATGCTGTGGAAATCTTACAGATGACACTGAGTTTCATATGATAATATATTTGTATAGATACACAAATGTTCCTCTTCAGCTTAATGCTATCTGCTTGAGACATTGTTACACATATCACAATTACTTAAACACAGTTGTTTATGGTGGTACTTTTGTGTTGTTTGCTTCACAGTGACTTGACCTACCTACCTACCTATGTATCCATCTACGTATATATATCTATCTTCTAACTATCTATCTACTTTTTTCTCTATTAAGTGGGTGGGTGGGCCTGCCCTTAGAATCTTGTAAGTCACAACCCAGATGCAGAAGGCACAAACATACAAGCAAAAGACTTGAATACAACATTTTAAAGTTTACACATACACAGAATTTGGTTATACAATTTTTGTAGGTTGAAATTCTTTTGCTGTCTAGCAGTCTAAAACCATTCAAAGTACGAAGAATGTGCATAAGTGCATTATTCCTGTACAGAAAAAGATTCTTCAGGAGAGAAAGGAGTCAAGAGAGAAGTATAAGCTGAGAACTACAGAGAGGGGGAGAGAGAGAGAGAGAGAGAGAGAGAGGGAGGGAGGGAGAACAGACAGTTATGAAAGAAGCAGATAAAGAGGATGAACAGTTAGTGTGTAGGGAACAAGTGAGTACAGTCATTAACTGTTTGGACCAGAAGGTGATAACATACTACTACATATAATGAATTATGAATTAAATTTGCATGTTTACAATAGAGGATCTTTAGGACTAATAGCTTTGTGTGAATACAGAAGCAAGCTGGAAGGGCATAGTTTAGATGTAGATTATCCTGTGTCTATAACGCAGGTGCATTTGTATGTGTCTTTTAGGGTACTATCAGGTCTTCCTGAGCTGTGAGTACTTGGTAAGTTGCCAAAGCTGTGCTGGGAAAGGATTCTAATCAGCAGGTGCACATTTACTAAAGGACTTTTCACCTGTCCTTTAGAAAAAGATTAAAGAATACTGTACCACTGACAACAGTGTACTAATTAAATGCATTACTAAAGTGCAAGTAAATGCCTTCCAAAGCATAGTATCATATGGGTGTTGAAATAAAACTGAAAGATTTCAGGCTTCAGAATAAGCATATAATATGACAAAAATGAGCTGTCTTCTGTCAACAGCATGGTATGCAGTGCTGTATTTTTAAAACTGTCATAAAATTATAGATAAGCTCTCATTGTACTATAAGTGAATACAGTTTCCATCCTTTGCTATGCCCTCCCCACTGGAAGCAGTCATTTATTATGATTGAAAATCATGAAGAAATATGAGGTGCAGCTCAGCAATAATACTGCATAAGTGCAGTGCAGGGTTAAGGACATGTGAGCTGTGGTTCCTGGTGTACAGGGTTTGAGTCCCTCAGTCATCATTTGCTACTGTGTAACCCTGAGCACGTCGCTTAATCAGACATTACAACCAGGTCTCCCTTAAAAAGGAAGTGTGTGCCCAGTGTGCCCAGTGCGCCTACCTGCTTAACAAATGGACATTATTGTTCCATAGAAACAGTAAACATGGGCAGCATGAAGACATGTCCATATAAACTAAGCACCTTTAAAAGGGATGTAACACAAATGAACTAAATGGACAGCAAGAAACAGCTATACATTATAGAGCCACACTGATATGTACAAATCTGTAATAGCAAAGATGAATAATACTTAGCATCATGCAAATGAATTTAAAATTAACTACATGTAATCAAAGCAGTCACCACAATAGGAGTTCAATAGATATCAGTCATCCAGAGAAGCAGGTGGACGAAGAAACATAGGCTACTGGAGCAGATGCTTAGAATCTTGCCGAAATGCTCATAACAAAAGATAGACTGAATGGTTAGTAATGCAGAATAGCATTACTCAGAGTGTGTAGAGCTCAATCCACCACACAAACCTATGTGGCAGCACCCAGCCACCAGCTGGCTAAGTGCAGGAATGCAAAGCAGATGCAGCAAGATGAAGACTTTGTAAGGCCATACCCAGCAGCACATGCCATACTGTACTGAATAAGTCGTCAAATCTGGCTTGGCGCAAGACGGTATTGTTATGTGATCATGTGGAGCAATAAACAATAGCATAGTGTGATAGACATCATTGCTTCCAGATATCATATTTCTTTATACAAAATGTGTAATGAAGGTCAAATTGCAGTGATATATTCTACAATGCATGTACAGCAGGATATATCAATGCATAAATCTACTTACAGCAAGACAAGGCATAGCTACACTTGGTTCATAAGTGGATTAAGTGCAAACATTTAATACTGCAGTGAGTTTAACCCCAACATATATATGTATATATATATATATATATATATATATATATATATATATATATATATGCTAGATAGGGGTCCAGGGAAGTAAATAGTGTGGGAGGAAATAGCCAGGGAATTGTCATGGTTAGGTTTGTATAGGAGTGGGAGAGGAAGAGCAATCCACATGGAGGGTGAAAAAGAACTTGTCCTGCTTCAAAAAAAAAAAAATTGTGTGTGTTTTTATAGCATTTTAACTTACCATTTCCAATGTTTATTTTTTCAGAAACCAGCGATTTGAGTCAGTGTGCTTCGATCACTCATACGTAAACTGTATGATCACACTGAGTTTCTCTGTCTGATCTTGCATCTAGTGTTAAAACTGCTACTGTTCTTCTTATACTCATATGTCTTATTACAGCTTGAAATCCTGCACTTTCTTTAACCAATCACTCCTTCAGGCAATGTATTCCACGGGTACATCTTTAGCAACAAAATTCTTCCCTCGATCAGATTTGAAAGCTTGTCCTGTTGCTTTCCACATTACTTCACTCCTCTGTCATTTCTTTCCCTCACACTTCACTGTTTCTAAAAAAATTGCTAAGTCTTGTTATCTAATTCTTTTTTCTTCTTATGAAAACACATCTAGCTCCTAAAGTCTCTATTTTTACATTCTATAGCATTGCTTTTGTGATTTTAGAGGCACTTCTGTCCACACTTTCCAATAACTCATCACCTAATTCTTATGAGATGTAAAAAAAATTGCTAAGTCTTGTTATCTAATTCTTTTTTCTTCTTATGAAAACACATCTAGCTCCTAAAGTCTCTATTCTTACATTCTATAGCATTGCTTTTGTGATTTTAGAGGCACTTCTGTCCACACTTTCCAATAACTCATCACTTAATTCTTATGAGGTGTCCAGCACTGAACTAAGCTCTCTGCATGTCATCCCAATAGTTCCTTGTTTAGATTCACTATCACTTCCACCTTCCTTAAAACCATCTCACCTTGCTATCCATCCAAATATCTTACATGCCTTTGTCAGCTTCATAGTTTAGTACTAGGCTAACTGCTTTGGTGGGCCATTTTAAGCCTAGCCAATTATCCCAAGTGAGAACCAAACCCTGCACCTTGTATTTGTAAGGTAAACACGTTAACTATTATGCTAGCCTCCAACAAGTTGCAAGGCTTTACCTAAATGCTGCTTTCTTGATTTAATATTACTCATGATCATCACTTTTCTCATCAGTATTAACATTATTCCTTCCCAAACCACACTGCCTCCCTGATTACTATTCCTAAAGTGCATTGCTTTTCACTCAGTTTCACTGAACCGCACCTGCTAGTTTTGCACATTTTTAGCAACTTGTCCATATACAGCTGTCATTTAAACTCCACCCTCAATGTTACCAACAGTTTTAACCCTCCAGTCATTTGTTAGTGCTCCCAACTTTATGTCTGCAAAAAATACATTCTTCACTACACTTTCTCTCTGTGTTTGTAATAAAGATTTTAAATTGCTCTGACTGCAATGACTCCCGAAGATTCCTACTAGTGACCTTCACAGTTTCTGAGAAGACTCTTCTAATCACCATATTCTGTGTTCTCAACACCAACCAGGTTTTAATCCTTCATGTATCCCATTCCTTTACAGACCCTGTCTAATTTCTTGACAGTGTTCTGTAATTCCGCCCAAGACAGTGTGGAATGCCTTTCTGTAGTCTAAATACACAATGCCAACAACATTCCTCCTTCCAAAAAATGGACACACACACACACACACACACACACACACACACACACACACACACACACACACACACACACACACACATACACCATTAGCTTCAAGAAGTGGAATTCCAAAACATTACTCCTGTATGGCCTTTTAATTGAAAATAGTTTCTGGTGAGACCTGTTAATTAATTTCCCATGCAGCCTACTTTGACATCTCAAATGAACATATTCTTGAGGACTATACTTACTTACCTCTGCAAAGGTTGAAGCTATTTTTGGAAGTGTGTCCCTCTTTTCAGGCTTGATTTACCCCTTCACGCAGTTTTCTGAATTCCTCCTCATTATACATGATTTTTTTGAAGATGTCTAGTACACAGAAAACCACACTATGTGACCAACATACCAGTGGCAAAAATAATTTAAAGAAAGAGGATACACATCTTACATCTTCAGTTTTTCAGATGAAAAATAAATGGCGTTGTGTGGTAAAATTCTAAATACAGTTCATTAAAATTTTCAGATTTTATGCCGTCTCTTTTATAATATGCTATTATTTTTCCATCATTTTGGCACTGTGTTTCTTCTGACTAGTATCCCACATTTTTTACTGAAAGAGTGAAGAGTTACCCATTATTTGGCATACAGATTTTTATGCTATTAAATGTCTTGATTTTTGGATGTATGTTCATGCTGTTCAAAGGCCTTTGCACCTATTTTTAATGGCTGCATGTTGAGGGGTATTAGCCTACATCTTACTGTCCTCTCTTTGATTATTCCTTGTACATATATAGAGCATATCATTCCCTAGATATCTGGTATTTTAGCAGAGAGCAGTAATGGAATAAAAACAGCTTCCACTCACAGTCCTGCATTTTATGTGTGATGCTGACCAAGTATTTTCACTCCAGCATTGTTAATTAGTAGCCATTAGAAACTCAAAGAGAATCCAACAGCTCAGCATTTTAGATCCAGAAGTGGCACTTTTTCAAAAGGTAACTGGGCAAAAACACCCATTTAGTCAACACCTTGCATTCAGTGCACATACAGAGCATGTGACAAGTCATGTTCTAGCACCACTAAGAGCAGTTCTCCTAATCTCCTCTCGCAGGAAGGCAGATGGTCAACAGCTATCCAAACATTGTCACCCTAGATTTAATACTGCTTGCCAACAGCTGCTCTTACCCAGGTACAAAACACATACACACAAAAGATAGTGGTTAAAAGAACTTGTTAGTTCATACTAACTAGCCCTGCAGAACATAGGGTCTGGCAATGATATTCATGTACAAACACCCCCCACATACACATGCCTGCATGCACACACAAACACATGCCTGCACACACACACACACACACACACACACACACACACACACACACACACACACACACACACACACACACACGCACACCCGCTTGCACGCGCACACACACACACACACACACACACACACACACACACACACACACACACACACACACACACACACACACACTTGCCCAAATGTGCAACCAACAGGTATACATGTCTTGTCATGGGGGCTAGAAAATAGCAATAGCTTGGAGCAGTTCACCCAGTATGAGACAAAGCTATTTCTTTAGATCCCACACACAAATATCATGTGCAGCATTGAAAAAGGAAAAGCTGACAAGACTTTTTGGGGCCGGGTATAGTGTGAAGTAGTGCAATACATCAGTGCTGTGGGAGGCCATGACAGGATAGAAGTACAGGTTCATTGAAGAGCCACCAATATGATACTGCATGCCAGTACCAATGGATGGGCAATTCCAGGGACGGGTCCATCACAGAATGTGGTCTACCAGCACAGACACTTGTCACTCAGATAGAAGAGTTCCTGATCTGACTAGTGCAGGTAAGTAAAACCTCATACCTGGGTTACTTGGCTATTGGTGCTGTGCTAATGCTGATAGCCTAAGTGTCTGCAGGAAATATAGCAGGTTATTAACAGGATGCTGATCAGTTATGAAAAATTATTTGCCAGAACTCCTATACACATTTATTCTCTAGATATATCAGGATTGCTGCTGTGTTATCTTACCATAAGTATGTGTTCATATGCTATTCACATAAATGGTCTGCAGCAGTGTATGAGTCAGAGGTTATGGGGACTGAGGCATGTGTTTCCGCAGTGTTCCAGTTATGTTTTGTATATATTTTCATAGGTTCTACTGGTAGAGAGTGAGGCAAAATAGATTGAGAGCTTATTTAAACAATCCTATATTGGTTTGTGATTGACTGTGCGGTAACTTGATGAGAGAAGTTTTATTTGAATTTATATTTTATTGTTTATCACCATTTTTTGCTGTTTGTAGAAAGGAAGGATAGCCTGTAGAAGAAGCATTACTTTGATTTATATTTTGTTTTAACTTTACTTTTCATTGTTAGTTGTTAGAAAGGGATAGGTTTCAGACAGGCAAATTCTAGCCATCAAAAGGGGCCTAGTCAGCTATAAATTTACACAGACTGCAGAGAGGACAATCCAGAGCTTATCTAAACAATCCTGTCTTGATTTGTGATTAATTGTGCATTGTCACGTAAAATAAGTTTTTATTTGAATTTATATTTTATTTTATTTTTTGCACTGTTTTTCACTGTTTATAGGAAGGAACAGATAGGTTGTAGACAAGAAGATTTACTTTGATTTATATTTTGTTGTATTACCTTTAGTTTTCACTATTAGTTGTTCTGCTGTGGCGACCCCTAACCAGGAAAAGCCGAAGGACACAACAACAGTTGTTAGAAATACCAAGCATCCTAGTCGGCTATAAATTCACATAGACTGCAGGGAGGACAATCCAGAGCTTATCAAAACAATCCTGCCTTTGTTGGTGATCTATTGATCTTTACTGTTAAAAAGACGTGTGACTGCAAGCAATATTGAACCGAAGCTACTGTGCATGTACACGCAAGATAGAAAGGGATTCCAGCTTTTATGTGACTTTCATAACTTCTGAAGTCAGAGGAAGAACATTACTGTACTTTAATATTTAGTTGTATATTATTTGTGTATTTTTTCTCACAGAAGTTGATATAAATTCTGTGTAACTGATTTTGAGTATTCTTTTCTTTTAGAATTGTTTTTTTTTATTAATTTGCAACTGAATATGGATTCATCAAATGGGTATGCCATTAATGACTTTCTAAAACAGAAATATCTTGTACAGTGTAATAAATGCGGTATATTTAAAGGTAACACCTGATAACACGTGTTCCTCGTGTCAACAGTTGGATGATTTACTTACCATTATTAGTAGCAAATCTGGACTTACTGATGATGATTGCACTTGTGCAGTTGGCATGGCTTGGAGAACTCTACATGTATTAATGACTGGACTGATTAGATAAATAATGTTAGGCATAGAACACATTTAGGAAAGGAAATGCCGGCCTATGAATCAAGATAATGCCACTGCCAACTTTGGAATTCTGGAAACACATATTCAACAGTCTGAGGAGTCACGGCATATAGAAGGAAATTAAAAAAGAAAGAAAGGAAGACATTCATAACAAATAACAAGGACGAAAAAGAAACTGATAAATATTTGTAAAGCAAAGTGAATACATACTAAAAGGACACTGCTTTCTTCTGTAACATAAGGAAATTATATCATTTTTATATTAGAAAACATTCAGTCTACAGAAAAAGGCATGCTTTTGCCAAAAGAGAAGGTAGAAAAAACAGGCAAGAGGCAGATGAAAAGGAAGAAATCAAAATTGAATGTGAAGGACTGACGAACATTACTGTAAGAAAAAAGAGGGGAAAGACCAAATTTGACAATATTGCTCAAGCTGTGAATGTACAAAGCCAGCTAGATGAGAATTGTATGCTTACAAATGTAATAAGCAATGAAAACATTCAAATTAATAAGACTAATGGTGATAAAGATTACTCCTCTGTAACAACTGATAGAGCAGATATTATTGAATTATAAGTTGAAGATTCTTTAGATCTGCTCAGAAAAGATATTCTTGTCATTGGAGATTCAGTTATTAAAGGAAATGATACTTACATTTGTCGAGACGATAATGAACACCAGATAGTGTTATGTTTACCAGGAGCAAAAATAGAGGATGTGCGACAGGCCTTAGAATGTCTTAATGTAAGGAAGTACAGATCTGTTTTTATTCATGTTGGTAGAAATGATCTTATCCACAAGGACTCTAACTCTTAAAGAGGAAATTACTGCCCTCTTAGATAGCATAGACAAGTACAGGTGTTAGGAAGTATTTTCCCAAATCATATATGGAAAGGAGAGTCAAGTCACTGTGAATGAAACGATTTTTTGGAGTAAATACTTTCATGAAAAACGTCTTGTTTTAAAATGTGGAAATGTGTAGAGCAACCAAGCCTAATTCTGGGCACATGTGTTCGGACTTGATGGTGTGCACTTATCAAGATCAAGGAAGAGAATTTCTGCAACACATATTTTGCAATTTTTGACAACCACAAGGCAGGATTTCAGCGAGGTCAAAAATGTAACAATTCACAGATAGCAATATCTGATACATCTCTGATAGTTGCTAATGCTAGGAGCATTAATGATATACATACACACACACACACACACACACACACACACACACACACACACACACACACTCACACACACACATACACACACACACACACACACATATATATATATTTATATGGGTCTACTTCTAAAGACCGAACCGACGATTCCCCGACACAGAAATCACCGACGCCAGAAAACTGACAACACACAAACCCGACAACGCGAAACACCGAACACCATAACACCGACACACGGAACGTAAACAACACACTACACTGCATAGCATACACACTAGCCCTGACCCAAACCCTAACCCTAAGGTCCGACACTATCGCACACTTCACCTACCTGCACCCTAACCCTAACTCACTTACCCACCCCTAGCCCAAGCTCCGACACTAACGCACACTTCACCTACCTGCACCCTAACCCTAACTCACTTACCCACCCCTAGCCCAAGATCCGACACTAACGCACACTTCACCTACCTGCACCCTAACCCTAACTCACTTACCCACCCCTAGCCCAAGCTCCGACACTAACGCACACTTCACCTACCTGCACCCTAACCCTAACTCACTTACCTGACCACTCCTACCTCCGTCACTGTCGCACACTTACCGGGTCGCGATCACACATTACCCTTGTCGGTCTTTCCGCTGTCGGCGAATCACCCTGTCGGTATACATACCTGTCGGTTATCTGGCCGGTGATTTCAAGGCCGGGGATCGGCGGTTCGGTCTTTAGAAGGGGACCCATTTATATATATATATATATATATATATATATATATATATATATATATATGGTTCTACTTTGACCCATCGAAATTACACATAATTAAATCTCACTTACCCATTCCCACTTGTTCGAAACTACACTAATCCGAAAGCACAGACTACCGAAATCCTTTCCCTTGGAAAGGAACCACTTGGCCACCATGGTGAACATTGCCCTTTCTTCAATGTGGTGTGATCTCGGAGTTGGAATATTTAAATGGGGGGTGTGGGTGGGTGAACCCCCCCACAAGGGAGGTGTGTGGGGTGAAGCCCCCTCTTTGGTGGGTTTAGTTTTAGTTCATTTACGTTTATATTCCTGGTGGTCAAGTGGTTCTTTTTCAAGGGAAACAATTTCAGTAGTCCATGGTTTCAGATTAGTGTACTTTTGAACAAGTGGGAAAAGGTAATTGAGATTCGATCATGCGTAATTTTGATGGGTCGAAGTAGACTCGTGTATGTATAGATAGATAGATAGATAGATAGATAGACAGATAGATAGATAGATAGATAGATAGATAGATAGACAAATAGATAGATTTTTTTTTGGAAAAATTGCTATGTTCCCACAAGATTGGTTTTGTTATTGTTTGTGAAACATTATTAATGAGCAATGACTGGAAACCAGTTATTTAAGGGTATAAATGTTTTACTGTAACAGACATTCTAACAACAAATCAGGTAGAGGTATTATGACAGGAATTAAAGATAATTATGGGAACTGTGATTATTATGTGTTCAATGATAAGCTGATACTATAGATTGTGTAACTGTGACAATAAAGATGACTCTGGAACATATGACAATTGTTGGAGTGCATAGACTACCAAAGTCAAGTGCTGATGATCTAGAGGAATTCATATATTTCTTGTGTGAAACCCACGAGGGAAGAATAATAATTTGTGGGACTTAAATTTGCTAGAAGCAGACTGGAATACTACTGGATCGACAACAATAGTAAGGATATTAGTCACAATGTATGTTCAGGATCAATAATTGCTTCAGATTGTAAAAAACTAGCAAGAAATGGAACATACTAGGTTTTGTTTGTGTTTTTAAAGAAATTACTTTTACTTCATGCCAAGTTTTACCACCATTGATGTTCAGTGATCATGAAGTTAGTTATAAATGTTAATTTGTGACTATATAATTCTGGCAAACTGAAATCTAAACCAATGCACAGGAGATTAATAACAGACTATGTGGAAGCAAAACATGTAAAATTAATTAGAGTGATGCATTCAGTGGAAAAAATGCAGAGGGGATGTGGTGGAAAGTTTTAAAAGAGAAATTGTTTAAATTCAAAAAAAAAATCGCAAAAATGATTAACATCTGGAAGTAGGCATACAGCTTCAGGAGGATATATTAAGAGCAAGATACTTGATTAAAGTGAGAGACAAATAATATAAGAAATGGAAAAGAGGTTGAAGTAAAATTTTGAAAACTGGAACAAACAAACTGGAAGAAGAAATAAAAGAGAGTGTGAGACAAGATCAAGGAAAATTTAAAGAAAATGTATATAAAGATATTGAGATTAATAGGAAACCATTTCATAGATACTTAAGATGTAAAAGAAGTAAAGACATACAAATTGATAAGCTGTGTATAGATTCTAAAATGTATTCTTAGACACTAGAGATTAAAATATATTTGCAAAATCTTATGTAAAGCAGTTTGGCAACACAAAGGGGATGATAAGTTGTCCTAGTGAGATCTAGGTAACCTCAGATACTGAAATTAAATGATATTACATTGAAAAAGAACTATGCAAACTGGATCCAAATAAAACATAGGGAGGAACAGAATTAGTAACAATGACCTGACAATACTTCAGCAAGAACTTAGTTATTCACTAGGTCATATAAATATGGGGAAATTCCTCAAGATTGGAGACATGCACTTATTCATAGGTTCATAGGCGTGTACTAGGCTAATGGCCCTGGAGCCTTTACAAGCCTAGCCCATAGGATTATCCTGGCATCATGCCATCCAACCTTAGTTGCTAGTGCCTCTGTCGTAGAGCCATTGGAGTGATCCCCGGGGTTAATTTTCTATTTCCCATCCACTCATCAAGATTTCTCTTGAAGAGGGCCAGTGAGGTGCGGTGCTTGACATATATGGGAAGTCTATTCCATAGCATGGGCAGTCTCTGGGTTATGAACCTGTTCCTTCAACATATTAAGCTGATTGTGGTAATGAGGTTGAGGTCTCTGGAGTGTGTTGCAGAGGGATTGGGATTTCTTTAGATGTACCATTTCTAACAGAGCTGGGTCAGACATTGCTTTGTAAGTCAAGCAGAGATCGCCTCTAAGTAGGCGATATAAGACAGAGAATAGTTGGACTTTTTTGAGTCTGTCCATATAGGACAAGGTTTTAAGGCCTAGGATCCTCTTTGTGAGTTATTTTTGCAGTCGCTCCAGTTGTTGCAGGTGTCTAGTGAGGTACATGCCAAATGGGCCATTCTACTCGATGATTGGCCTATTGAAGGAAGAGTAGAGGAAGATTATTACTTCTTTCTTCCTGGATGCAAAACCATTAGTAATGAAATGTGCCACATAGAAGGACTTTCTGACTACAGTGGCAATGTGGTGGTCAAAAGAGAGGTTGCTGTCAACCTGTGTTCCTAGATCTCTTATAACGCCTTCTGTCTTCATTGGACTACCATCAATGTGGTAATTCAAGGGAACTGGGTTTTTCCCAAGGGTGATGATGACACATATTTTGGCATTGAGCTTAAGGCCATGGTTCTGACACCAGTCGCTGGTCTCAATGAGGCCTTTCTGTAGGATGTCAACATCACCTTTAATAATACCTCCCAACTTGCAATCGTCTGTGAACTTTGTCAGCCAGAGTTTCTTTGTGTTGGCCTGGACTTCAATGAAGTAGATACCAAACAAGAGAGGACCCAGGACCGAAACCTGTGGGACTCCACTTGTGACTGGTCGACAGTCTGACTTGGAGTCAGCTACTTTCACACTGTGGGTTCTATCTGTGAGCCAGTTTGCAACCCACCTAGTGATATAGGAGTTGATGCCTAGCTTAGTGAGTATTTCTATGATCCCTGAGTGGGGAATGGTATCAAAGGCCTTGGCCAGATGAAGGTAGGCTGTATGAACCACCTTGCCTTCATCTACAGCTCTGATGACTGACTCAAAGAAGTCAACCAAGTTGAGCAGGCATGATCTTCCCTTCACAAAACCAAACTGTGCAGGATCCAGAGTTTGAAGATTCCCTATATCCTTGTTTATTAGGTCCATGATGATCCATTTCATAGTTTTGCATATCAGACTCATCAGGCTAATGGGACAATAGTTCCCAGGATCTGTAGTCACTCCTCCATTCTAGAGAGGGATTACTGTATCAGTTTGACATTCGGTAGGGACAAAGCCTGAGGTGAGGCTGTGATTGAACAGGGCACACAGGCGAGGTGGCAGTTCACTCTATAGTTCATGTAGAACACAGCTGGGGATATTGTCAGGTCCCATAGAAGCTGTATTATTGGCCTTGGACAGTGCTGTTTTAACCTGTGCAGCAGTAATATTGGGTGCCTGGCAATCTACTGATTTTGTGATTGGTCCTTTGGGGGGTAGAGAGGGGTAAATCTGGCACTGAATCTGCCGGCCAGTATATTGGCAATATCTGTTGGCTTGGTATAGGAGGTACCATTGTGCAACAGCTCAGAGCAAATCTGGGTATTGCTGTGGAGATTCTTTACATAACTATAGAAGGCCTTATGGTTGTCTTTACTATCTGCTGCAATTCTGTTTTTATAGCAAGGTTTAGAGGATTTGATGAGGGATCTAAACCTTTTGTTGAGGCTGATAAGGGAGTTTTTCTAGTATTGGGACTTCACCTTATTCAGTTTCCTCCTTCTGTTGTAGAATGTGTTTATAGCAGGGGACCACCAGATTGGCTTCCATTTTTTTAGGAGAGTGTCTTCATTCTATTGGGTATGGCGAGATCCATGCATTTGTGTATGTGTTCGTACAGTGCATTGGTGTATGATTTACTGGTCATGCAACTATTCTCCATTTGCATGGTTTCCGTGAAGTTAGCCACCTTTGTTTTTAGGAGCCCAAAGTTAGCTTTGGAGAAGTTTTTCATGGTGGTTACTTTTGTGGGGGTGGGGGGGGGATGTGGATTTCTAAGGTGATTAGTTTGAAAGCTTTGGCCAAGTGTGTTGGTACATGAGTAGTTTTCCCAGTTAATGGAGGGGTTGTTGAAGTCACCCAGTATGAGAATGTTAGGTTGGATCCTAATATTCTCCAGGGTGCTTAGGAATGTGGAGTGTGAGTCTTGGGACATGGTTGGGGACCTATAGCAGTCTACGACCTGAATCACTGTCTTACCCAATGTTAGCTGCATCTGAAGTATCTCAGATGCATTATTTTGGGCTATCAATTTGGAGGTGCGCGCATCCTTTATGAATATGGAAACAACTCCGCCTTTGGAGCTTCGGTCCAAGTTCTGGAGACGAAAGGTGTAGAATGAGTTATAGCCTGGTAGTGCAGTGATGCTTTCTGCTGCCTTTAACCAGGTCTCTGTTACAACACAAATGTCGATATTCTCCGTTTTAAGGAGTGCTTCAAGCGAGTGCATTTTGAGATTTAGACTTCTAGCACTGAGCAGCATGACCCTCAGACTGCATTTGTTTGTAGCTGTTACGGTGGTAATCTGGTCTTTAGAACACCACCTAAAAAAGGCACCATAAGGGTGGCAAGAGCCTTGGCCAGTATCCAGAAGCCCAGTGGTTACAGATACAAGCCATCTCTGACAAAGCACCAAGGTCTGTCAATCATGTCATCCTAGGCAGACATATACTGTCTTTAAGGGAAAGAGGAGTAGGACAAATCCAAAGTCTTATAGACCCTTAGGTCTACTTTCATCTTGTGGAAAAATAATGAAGAATGTAATTAATATTGGATAAGTTATTGTCTGAATTGAAAATGTGGGACTTGAAACCATATATCAGCACACATATGTTATAAATAGATCTATTACCACTTGTAACATGATGGTTTATTACAATAAAATAACAGCAATGAATGAACAATTGTGATGTGATGTAATTTATATAAACTTAACTTCAGCATTTGACAGGGTCATACCCAAAAAACTCATCAATAAATTAGAACAACGAGGTAATGATGTACTCTTGGATGGATAGCAGCATGGCATACAGATAGGACATGGCAAGTATCATCCAGCAATTGGACAGGTGAAATTCTTGGTTGCAGTTAGAATGTCCCACTGGGCTCTGACCACAGCCCATATTTGTTTAGATTGTATCTTTCAGATCTATCTTTTTTTACCTGAGATGTACTACAGTCTGCATGCAAACGACTTGAAATTGGGTAAGCTGATTACATGTGTTACAGTTGGGGCATCTCTGCAAAAGAACTTGACTGAATTTGCCATTTGGACACAGGAGGATAATAAGCTAATAAATACAACAGAAACTAAGCATATGAGATTGAGAGGCATAAAGTGAAAGGTGAATATTTCATACAGCACACAGTGACACAGTGATTGAAACTGTAGATTCATTTAAGGACCTGGGTATATGGGTAGTTACAGCTTTGAGCTTTTCTAATCCTATCAACCTTTTGGTTTATGATAGTTATAGAAGTATAGGTTGTATAAAAAGATGTATAAAGTCTAGGAAATCAGAAATGATGAAGTCACTGTTTGTTAGTTATATTAGACCCAAACTTTAGTATGGAATAACAATATGAAAACAAGAATGCTTAAACTGGAAAGAGTACAGAGGACAGAGGAACTATACTAAGGGCATCCATGGATGTGAAAATTTAGGTTATTAGGAAAGACTAAAACATCTGAACTTGTACAGTGTCTGATATAACCTGGGAATCATGAGGCTTGCACCAGGTGCAGGCCTAGCGTTGGCGTTCCAACACCAAATATGGCCGGTGAGTGATCCAGGTTCAAGCTGTTTCCACGTGCAATACCTGCGTATGCTACGCCCGCACAGATCCCAGTCCCTGTATGCTAATTATCCCATTTGCAGCAGTGTAGCATCCAAATGAAGTTATTTAGTGATCCAGGAAGTGGTGCAGGTGTAGTGTAAGCATGCAGAAATGTAAACCGTAAAAATATGGTTTACATTTTTGTAAACATAAAATAGGAGCCATGACAGCCGACCAAACGCATGTATTATATTGTTAATATATGCCAATGGTTAAATATATAGCCATTGGCGAAAAAAAACATGTACAAAATATAAAAAATATTTTTGTTCGCACTATCATGATGTTTAAGCATAGGGCAGCGGTGCGCAAACAGGATCGCAAGGAAAATAGAAAAATATAAAATAAAACTGCAATGTAACACATATCATGATTTCTCCATAATAGTCAATGGCAGGCATGTTACACCACACCATGGTGCAAGGGTTTCTAAGGGGCTGTCACAGTGTTTTGTGTGGTAGCTAGGAATTATTAGGCAATGCCATGCAAATGAGAGGAGTAATAATGAATCACAGATTCCCCGCTGGTGTAAGGATGCACCTCACAGCGTAGCGTTATAACACTAAGGTATGCCCTTGAGATAAAAATAACATCAAGAGAGGGGTGTGTCACCTTTGCTGTAAGCAGATTGGAGCACTGCTAATCGGGTTTTCCCGTATCTAAGCAAAGCTGCAGGAAAGGGATGTGTTGAACTGGCTATAGCTTTGCTTAGGTGAGAGCATACAAGGTAACCGAGTATGTATGTGAACGGAGATTAAAACGCACTTAAACTTGGTAAATGGGTTTGCACAGCATGTACTGGAGCTGAAGCAGGAAGGATATAGGAAAAAAATAAGGAAATGCTGCAGCAGGGAAACTGGAGTACAAATGATTAATTTACACCTAGTAACCTACAGTGGGCCATCGACAACAGCTAACAAGGCTGCAAACAGCTACCTGCAGAACAAGAAAGGGGAGGTGCTGTACTGAAAAAAAAAACAGTAAAGTGTCACAACAGAACAAAGCAGAATTGCATTATATCAGCTACAAACCACATTTTGCAACACATGACTGGGTAGGGAAAGTACAAAACAAAAAAGTTGGCAGGTGGATGCATGCCTGACAATGGGGGGGGGGGGGGTCCAAGTTTAAAAGTGAATTAAAGGGCAACAGATTAATCAAGGCAGGCAAGCATAACTCCACACTACAGGCCCCCCACTTGCAGTACTCAAGGTAAAACCTATAATTAAGATACCCTGCAGCTGGAATTGCTCATACACAGCCAATGACATCGGCAGCATCCATAGCACAATAGTATAAAGTGTCAAAGCACCTCACACACACTTGTGCATTCCCATATAATCTGCACCATTGGTGTATACATATGGGGAACTTTTAATATGTACATGTTAGGGGCTGCCATAGCTTTGATCCACCAACATGTGTTGGAGATTGAAGGTGGTGTGGAGGATGATGCTGACAACCACCTCAAGCACCAGAGGAGGAGAAGAGTGTTCAGACCCAGGGTAACCTAATAGGGGCTACATGATCTGGAGATAGTAGAGCATTACAGGGTGGACAGGGACACCCTGCAGCAACTTGTGGAGCTGTGATGGCCACGCCTCAGAGCCGGAACAAACAGAGTGGAACCCATCCCAGTGGATATGAAGGTATGTGTAATGCTGAGAATACTAGCCACAGGTACCTTTCAAAGGCCAACTGGGGATATCATGGGGATCTCACAGGCATCAGCATCCAGGGTACTTCACCAGTTCCTGGATGCCATGTTACCACATGCCAATGAGCACATATACTTCCCCCGAACACAGGAGGAGATGGCCAGCAATATGCGTCTCTTCCACCATGGGGCAGAATACCCAAAGGTACTGGGTGCAATAGACTGCACGCACATACACATCGAGTCACCTATATAGCCATTGGCGAAAAAAAACATGTACAAAATATAAAAAATATTTTTGTTCGCACTATCATGAAGTTTAAGCATAGGGCAGCGGTGCGCAAACAGGATCGCAAGGAAAATAGAAAAATATAAAATAAAACTGCAATGTAACACATATCATGATTTCTCCATAATAGTCAATGGCAGGCATGTTACACCACACCATGGTGCAAGGGTTTCTAAGGGGCTGTCACAGTGTTTTGTGTGGTAGCTAGGAATTATTAGGCAATGCCATGCAAATGAGAGGAGTAATAATGAATCACAGATTCCCCGCTGGTGTAAGGATGCACCTCACAGCGTAGCGTTATAACACTAAGGTATGCCCTTGAGATAAAAATAACATCAAGAGAGGGGTGTGTCACCTTTGCTGTAAGCAGATTGGAGCACTGCTAATCGGGTTTTCCCGTATATAAGCAAAGCTGCAGGAAAGGGATGTGTTGAACTGGCTATAGCTTTGCTTAGGTGAGAGCATACAAGGTAACCGAGTATGCATGTGAACGGAGATTAAAACGCACTTAAACTTGGTAAATGGGTTTGCACAGCATGTACTGGAGCTGAAGCAGGAAGGATATAGGAAAAAAATAAGGAAATGCTGCAGCAGGGAAACTGGAGTACAAATGATTAATTTACACCTAGTAACCTACAGTGGGCCATCGACAACAGCTAACAAGGCTGCAAACAGCTACCTGCAGAACAAGAAAGGGGAGGTGCTGTACTGAAAAAAAAAACAGTAAAGTGTCACAACAGAACAAAGCAGAATTGCATTATATCAGCTACAAACCACATTTTGCAACACATGACTGGGTAGGGAAAGTAGAAAACAAAAAGTTGGCAGGTGGATGCATGCTTGACAATGGGGGTTCCAAGTTTAAAAGTGAATTAAAGGGCAACAGATTAATCAAGGCAGGCAAGCATAACTCCACACTACAGGCCCCCCACTTGCAGTACTCAAGGTAAAACCTATAATTAAGATACCCTGCAGCTGGAATTGCTCATACACAGCCAATGACATCGGCAGCATCCATAGCACAATAGTATAAAGTGTCAAAGCACCTCACACACACTTGTGCATTCCCATATAATCTGCACCATTGGTGTATACATATGGGGAACTTTTAATATGTACATGTTAGGGGCTGCCATAGCTTTGATCCACCAACATGTGTTGGAGATTGAAGGTGGTGTGGAGGATGATGCTGACAACCACCTCAAGCACCAGAGGAGGAGAAGAGTGTTCAGACCCAGGGTAACCTAATAGGGGCTACATGATCTGGAGATAGTAGAGCATTACAGGGTGGACAGGGACACCCTGCAGCAACTTGTGGAGCTGTGATGGCCACGCCTCAGAGCCGGAACAAACAGAGTGGAACCCATCCCAGTGGATATGAAGGTATGTGTAATGCTGAGAATACTAGCCACAGGTACCTTTCAAAGGCCAACTGGGGATATCATGGGGATCTCACAGGCATCAGCATCCAGGGTACTTCACCAGTTCCTGGATGCCATGTTACCACATGCCAATGAGCACATATACTTCCCCCAAACACAGGAGGAGATGGCCAGCAATATGCGTCTCTTCCACCATGGGGCAGAATACCCAAAGGTACTGGGTGCAATAGACTGCACGCACATACACATCGAGTCACCTCCCAGTGAGCAGGGTAGGCGATACATAAACTGCAAGGGATACCCCTTCATTAACTGCCAGGTTGTGTGCAATGCCCAGGGCCTTATCATGGATGTGTGTGCTGGCAGCCCTAGAAGCTATCACAACTCCCACATCTGGCATGCCTCACAGCTGTATCATGTATTTGCCAGGGGCTGGCTATGTACTGGAACCATGGATGATGACTCCTATCAGAAATGTACACATACCCATGCAAGAATGTTATAATGAGGCACACGCACAAACCAGAATCATCATAGAGCATGTGTTTGGGATGCTTAAATTACAGTTCTGTTGCTTGGACATATCTGGTGGAGCCTTGCAGTACTGTTCAGGCACGCGTGCCCACATCTTCATAGAATGTGCCATGCTACACAATATGATCCTGTGGAAACAGCTGCAGCAGGGATAGAATGGTGAAGGCCCTCACAGCCCACCACCATTGCCAATGGCCCCACAGGCACAGAGGTACTCATAGGTTCATAGGTTCATAGGTTGGTACTAGGCTATCAGCCCTAGGGCCTATACAAGCCTAGCCATAACAGTTCCCTGGCTATTTCTTCCCACATTATTTACTCAGACCATGAACACCCTGAGCCAGCCCCAGTAGGCAGACGGAGGCTTGCCCAGTATGCCCATGCCTTGGCAAGGAGGGAACGTATAGCACACACACTGACAGTGTAGGCACCTAGGGACTGACACCTTTCTCCACCTGCACACACAGTAAAAATGGGTGGCACACACACAAGACTACCTGTAAATTATCATGTATAGGCAGTCTACTGTGTGCATCCAACATAGGCAACCCTCAACTATTGCACACACAACTTCTGTTGGCACAAGGTAAGTTAACACCTGCACAGTAAATTAAGCTATCAGCATGTGCTGGTACTGTATGCATAGGTTCATAGGTAGGTACTTGGCTGACTTTCCAAGGGCATTCATAAGCCTAGCCAAAATGTGTCAGCTTTTGCCACCCCATTGATTAATTAACTGTCCCACTGTGGAGCAGAGCCAATGTTGGGATCCCTGGGGTGTATCTACTGTTCCCCATCCGCTCTTCAAGGTTTCTCTTGAAGAGTGTTAGTGAGGGACTCTGTATAATGTAATTAGGGATGTTGTCCCAAAGCATAGGGAGTTTCTGTGACAGGAATCTGTCCCTCCAGCATGTTCTAGTTATTGTTGTGGCAATGTTTAACTCACTACAGCGTGTGGCTCACTGTGACATGGATTCCCATAGGTGGAGCATATTCATTAAGCCTGAGTTGGACATGGCTTTGTTGGCCAACATAGATAATCCCTGAGTAAACAAGATGCAACTGAGTAAAGCAGGAGTTTATTCATTCTCGCTGCATAGGACATATGTTTGAGGCCAGTAATCCTCTTGGTGAGGTATGTTCATGGACCTTCCAGCTGTCGGAAGTGTCTTCTGAGGTACATCCCAAATGGGTTATCATACTCTGTGATGGGACTGATGAATGATGAGTATAGGGGCACTATAACCTCAGTCTGGATGCGAACCCTTTAGTAATCAGATGGCCTACATAGAAGGATGTCCTAACTACTTTGGAGATATTGTTGAAGGAGAGATCACTGTCTACCTTAGTCCCCAGATCACCTATTACCTCGTCTGTATTAACGTGGATGCCACTTATGTGTTAATATGTGGGTGTTTAGTTTTTCCCAAATGGAATGACCATGCAGTTTGTGGCATTTAGCTTGAGGCCATGACTTTGACACCCTGTGTCTGTCTCTGTGAGGCCTTTTAAAGGATGTCTGTGTCAGCTGGACTATCAATTATGGCTCCCAGTTTGCAGTCATTGCCAGACATGGTCTGCCGTAGTCCACCTGTGTTTTCCTGTACCTCTGAGACTGAGACCTGTGGGACACCAGTTGTGACTGGTTAAGAGGTGGACCTGGAGGCTGCTAGTCTTGCCATGTGGGTTCTGTGTGTAAGCCTGTTGGCAACCCATTCTGGGATGTATGGGTTCATGTACAGGCTGGTGAGTTTATCAATAATACCTGAGTGGGAAATGGTGTAAAAAGCTTTGGAGAGGTCCATGTAGTATGTGTGAACCACTTCTCCCCTCATCTAATGCCTTGGTGACTGTCTGTAAGACGTCAAACAGGTTCAGTAGGCATGATCTGCACTCAACCAAACTGACCTGGGTTGGGTCAAGTGTTTGGAGGTTACCAATGTCTTTGTTAATGAGTGCCATGAGGATGTGCTCCATAGCTTTGCAGACCAGACTAGTCAGGTGGTAGTTACCATGGTCAGTTGTGTTTCCACCTTGGTGGAGTGGAATAACTGTTTCTATGCACCATTGTATGGGCATGTAGCCTGTTTAGAGGCTGAGGTTGAAAAGCTAATTAGGTGGGGGGTTAGTTCATCTTGTAGTATTTGGAAGACACAGTCTGGGACACCATCTGCCTCCACTGACGCTGTGTTTTGCCATTTGAGAAGGCTATTTCCACCTGTGTGTCTCTGATGTCTGAGATACTGTACTTTATGGGTCATGTTGTGACCTCTTTAGGGGGTGAAGTTTACACTGAATGTATCTGCAAGGATGTTGGCTATATTAGTAGGTTCAGTATTTTTTGTGCTATATTGAACCAGCACAGTGCAAATGTGTGTGTTACCACTTAGATCCTTGACATAGCCAAAGAAGGCTTTGTGGGTATCTTTCAAATCCTTGCTTATTTTCCACTTGAAGTTAGCCTTGGATGATTTCATGAGGGACCTACGTTTCTTATTAATATTTGTCACGGATGTCTGCCCTTCTTGGGATTTGCTGTTTTTCTGGACTACTGTCCTACTTCTGTTGTATAGCCTGTTTATTGCAGGGGTCCACCAGAGTGGTGTCCTTGTCTTGGAGGAGAGAGTCTTGGTTTACCAGTGATGGCATGATCCATACATCCTTGTAGGTACTTATAGAGTGCATTTGTAAATCTTTCTGTATCTTGAACAGTGTTTTCCCTTACCATGGGGGCTGTGATACCTCCCACCTCTGTCTTTAGTAGTGTGAAGTTAGCTGTAGGAAAGGTTTTCACTGTGGTTACCTTGGGTGGGGGAGATGGTTGGGTGTGGAAATCGTCAGTGAATAGTTGATGGTCAGTGGTAACCAGTGACCAATTTACCTCTGCTGTGGTGCACCTGTCACCAATGTTGGTGCTTACCACTTCTAGTATGTATCCACCTCTGGTTAGAGAGTTTAGCATCTGATACAGGACATTTGAGATGATAAATTCCAGGATGCACTGGGGCTGGAAGCGAGTACATTTCCCAGTTATTGGTAGGGTAGTTGAAATCGACCAATACCAGGGTTTTCAGTAGGACTGTCATGTTTTCCACTGTCTCCAGGTAGGTGGAGTGGTGGTCCTGGGTCATGGAGGGTGATCTGTAGCAGGCCACAATTTGCATTGCAGTTGTGGCTGATGTTAGCTGCACATGGATGATCTCAAAGGTATCATGCTGCCCTACTAACCTGGAGGTGTAGATATCCCTGATGAATATGGATAGACCCCCTCCATGTCTGTGTCAGTCCATGTTCTTTGGCCGAAATGTGTGGTATCGGTTGCAGTCCAGTAGTGCTGTTGTGCTCTCAGGAGCCTTAAAACAGGTTTCAGTTACTGCACAGATATTGACGTTGTCAATACGGAGGAGTGCTGTGAGTGCATGCATGTTGTGATTACAACTCCTGGCGTTGAGTAGCATAACCCTCATTGATTTTGCTATCGTGCTGTTTACATTGGTAGGATTCACCTGTGAGATGTGCCTATAAAAGGCACCATGGGGGCACCAATTGCCTTGGCCAGTATTCGAAAGCCTAAGGCTGACACATGCAAGTCAGTATTGTATTGTTGCATGCATGTTTCCCATCCGTGCTTGTTTCTCATCTTACTTGTAGGTAACCTACTGGTAAGCAATAGAAAGCCTTAAACTGATGCAAGTCTTCTAACTTCCAAGATAGGCTTTTAGAGGGATTAAGTATCAGTGTTCTGCATGTTCTTGCTGTACTTAACTGTTGTTTTCCGACTACATGGTGATTTTTCACTGTAATAGTGTGATCTGAAAGCTCTGTTTATTCACATATTATTTCTGTGATGGCCTGCACTTTACAGGTTCACAGATAGGTAGTAGGCTATCTTCCTAAGGGCATTTAGAACCATAGTTACAGTGTGTTGGCTTTCTCTGAACCTTTGATGAAGTAACTGAGCCTCTGTCAAGCATAGCCAATGAAGTGATTCCAGGCAGATTTGCCGGAACCTGTTGAAGACTGGGGTGGTGGAGGGTATGTTAACATGAAAAATCAACACCATTCAATTTACCCCCACAGATCTTGCAGCTATAAAACTAGAGGGGCTCCCCCTTCCCCTGGCTGTATAGTTCTGGGACACATGATCCCAGGGGTGTATATTCTGTTACCCATTAACACATCAAGGTTTCTCTTGAAGTGCGTCAGTGAGGGGCTATGCCTAATGTAGTTAGGAATTTAATTTATAGTCTCTCATTTCATTTGTTATGTTTTGATTTCAAGAGTAAGTGAAGGTAAGTGGGTTTGGGCACCTCCACCCTTTGCTTAGCCTAGCTTATGCATAGAAATCATCTAAATAGGAAATAGGCAGAAGCAACGTTAATGTCAATAGTATAATGGTTACAGCATTTGCATAGTATTTGTGCATTCGTTGTTCAAATCCCAGTAAAGTCACAGATACTTTTCATGTTAAAAAGTATACCTTAACCACAGCTTGCATATTTAGGTAGTATTCTTCAGTATAATAAACATTTGAAACACCCATATAAACCCATGTGTGCCGGAGAGTAAAGTCAACAGAGATTGTAATGTTATGTAAGCACATAGTGAGATGTTACTTCACTGAAATGTATATATCCTGAGTAGATAGCAGATGTGGCCATGTTTGCATGCATAGGTTATACGTTTTTAAATTTTGTTTAACTGTGTTTAATTGCTGCTTTAATGTCGCACAAACACTTTTAAACATGCTTGCAACTGCTTAAATGAGCCTTATTCTGCAGTAAAGAACATTGTTAAAGCATCACAGGTCTTGAACCCTGGACTACACACACCATAGTCATGGGACTTCCCACTAAGCCAACTGAGCTGTATACATGTTTCATGGTCTTTAGACTACACCTTTTACTATAGGCATTCCATAGTACTGACCACAAATGGGACAGTCACTTCGTGTACATATGTACAATACATTTTAATGTACTGTAGCTTGTGAATCAACATATACACATCTACATATGTATAACTATTAAAAATTAATACTAAATATATATATATATATGCATGTCAGTGATGTCTGCACAGATATAAATAAATAAATAAATATATATATATATATATATATATATATATATATATATATATATATATATATATATATATATATATATATATATATATGTATATATACACACAGTTACATCTATAGCCATATTTATAAACATCTATGAACACACTTCGTGACACAGAAGCAATCCAAAGGAATTGATGTGTACACAAAACACATGCAGCTCTGGTATTTTAACTAATAATGTTAACTTAATTCACCATAGAAGGGATGGTTTTTGTCAATGTGGAGATTGTGGTGGGGGAGGAATGATAGGTAATGAAATTATGCATCAAGGAGAGCCTGGGTTGGATGTTCAATAAGTGAACTGGAGGGGTATACATGGAGTTTGGAGACATTAGAAAAAGGACACAAAACAAGAACCATTCTCATCCATAATACACCCTGTCAGGTCACATTACAACACTTAATTCCACAAACATATGAACATTAACAAGTACCATACATATGTACACCAACGGACTGTCACATTTGTTTTCAGTAACGAGGAATGCCCGTAGTAAAATGTATATTCTAAACACCATAACATTGGTGCATATCTCAGATGCCTTAGTGGTAAAGTCAGTGACTGTGGTGTTCATGGTCCTGGGTTCAGGGGCTGCTAATTTCATTTGAGGGCCAGAATAAGGGCTGTTGAATGCAGGTTAATTAAGGTTGCAAGTGGTTTTGCGTGACAGTAAGTGGTGCTTAAACACAGTTAAATGGATAAGCACTTCACAGGTGTAACCTTTGCTTACCGTCAAGCAGACCACAGGTAGACTTGCTTACAATTGCTTAAATGTGCGTTAATCACACTTTCCCTATCAGTGCCTGCTCTGAGAGGTAACATAATAACCACTTTCAGGATTAGAAACTGCAAACATGTACACCATCCTCAGAATAAACTATCTGAGATGTACCTATGCCAGTTGTGTATTCAGACAGGTTAAAACACAAAATGGAGGACTGTGTGGAAATAGGACAAACCGCCATGTACCCAATGAAAGGTGCATGATATATATATATATATATATATATATATATATATATATATATATATATATATCTTATATATACAGATGTACACACACACACACACACACACACACACACACACACACATATATATATATATATATATATATATATATATAGAGAGAGAGAGAGAGAGAGATACATGTCGATATATAGAAATATGCACATCTATGGAGGTACATATAAAGATATGCAATAACATATATCTATATACACATATATATATATATATATATATATATATATATATCTATATATATATATATATATATATATATATATATATATATATATATATATATATATATATATATATATATATATATACATACATACATGTGTGTATACAGCATATGAAGTGCTCAAATCTGAGTATAACATGGAACATTGCAATCACACATTCTGCCACCCCCAAACAATATGAACATAACGTATGAAGAGTATATGCCAATACACTATTACAAATATGTTCTATGGATATGAGCCAAATAGGGTTAGTCACCAACACAACTACAATGACTGCAAATATCCATGGCAGAAATACACAGACATCTTTCATTTAGCAAAGCTTTATTACATTCTGATGTATTGCCAAAAGGATTCAAGGACTAGCATTACCTGCATATTATACAGGAAGCATTTAACAGTGCCTTAATGAATCAGCCTGCAATTACCATAGTATTAGCCCACTAAGGGATAGGTGTTTGCATAGGGAAAGAAAACCCACACACATATAGAATATGTATAAAAGCAGGTCCTACATACCTGCATCTGCTATGCACACCCACCAACATCTCCCCCATACCCAAACTAATTACAACAATACATACTGTCATACCATAACCAATTATTCACTCACTGTATGACATCTGCTGAAACCTTGACATACCTGAACAGAGACACACTAACATGGCCCTATGTGAAATAGTTGCTGTTATACAATGGAACAGCTGCTGATGTTACAGGGTTTTTGGAACTAATCCTGTTTCAGAGGGTTGAAAAGTAATTACACCAGGAAGTGTTACCAATTACTGATTATCAGCACAGTATGATACACATTTACGCCAAACTAAATATGTCCGGTAAGCACACTGTAAACCCCCTAGCATTATATGCATAGCTATACAGCCTTGAGCTCATCAAACATCCTGGCCAGCCTGAAACATATGCATAAGTATTAGGTGCAGACAAACCCTGCACAAGTAGAAATGTTCAGAAATATAACAGCAGTACTCACATTTAGACCAAATCTTCTAAGCATTACACACAGTATATTTGTGTTTGTCTCCATACAGCTGTTGCAATAGATTTCAGACAACACTTCCAGACTGTCTTCCTCACAAGTAAGGCAAAGGGACAATGCCCAAGTGGAGTACTCAATTATACTCCAATGTTGCCATGGTATTGGCGAATGAAGTAGCTGCACAGCCGATGTGCATGTAATTAACTACTTTGGAACACCAATTGGTGATCAGGATAGCACATGTTACTGATCTCTAACTATAAAAGGATGCCTTGTCACACATTAAACCATCTGTATATACCTGCAGAACAGTACAAAATACCCAACAGAAAACTGAAACACAAACCGAAAAAGATTAAAATACCAGTCAATAACACCTCCAATTACCAAGAAGGTATGTATAACATTTAGTATGTCTGTATATGTAGTACCTGTTCTGTAAGAATTACAGTGTAATCAATGCATATAGTGGAAATAGCTATCTTGTAGTGATGTATTGTTGAGCAGTAGTGATGCTTGTAGTATTCTATGTGTGGACTGCTGTAGGTCGCAATGCAAACTCCTCATACACCTCAAGGGATGATATATGTGGGCTTGGAATTCACCAATTCTTTTCCAGCCACTGTCAATGTCAGGGTTGGTCCAACATGTATGTGCTATAACAGGGGATAGTATATGTTGATATATTATAACAGTAGACATATGTATGGGTGTATTAGTCAGATGAACATGTCAAAGGTGAGCTTACTGTACAAATATGATTTGTATTGGGGGATACTGTGCCAATAACTGTGTAATGTACTGTATTCTAGGCAGATCTGTATTCCATTTTACATAGCATTTATGTTATGTTATGCAAACATTAGTTATGTCTATTGTCAATTACAATACTCAATAACAGGATACATATGAATTGTAGTCATCTGACAGTTTAGCAGCATGATAGCAAAGACAATTGGAAGAGCTAGGTAACTATCCATGTACATAAGACTTATAATATCCACCTCTCTAGTATCATTTGCAAGCAATAACAGCTGTGCAGGTGTACGTTATGCAAATGTGTAGTGACCCTTGTTACAAGGCTGGGCCAAATGGCTATGTGTGCACACCTACATAGAGTGGATATTGAGAGTAGAGACACACTGGTTGAACAGTTAGGTTTGTGTAGCCTAGCCTCTCATTGCCAACCTAACAGCCACTTGCAAATACTGTATATAAGGTTGTGCACAGTACTGGTAATGAAACAAGTTCCATATCATCTTTAACTCCAGTGTAACATCTGCAGTAGGAGTGTAAGATGTAGGAGACTGCTGCCCATGTGTAATAGCTGTTTCATAGGTGATGGCTTACACTATCTGATTATATCCTAATCATGTTGATAGTGGCAGCAAAGTCTATTGATACTTGACTCTGTTTGGGGAGTTGGTGTCCATGCCCAACAGAGCCCATGGTTCTGGTGGATATGCGAGTATATACCCAGAAAAGGATACAGACTTGTTTGACACTTGCATCATCTGTAATCAACTATCTGGATGTGATGTGCTCCTCAGATGAGGATTGCTGCTAAAGGTAGCTACTATGTTTCTGTAATAGCCAGTGTTGTCACCTCCTTAACACAAATATTTATGTGTGAGCATCACTGTCTAAACATCTTCATAAGCAATAAGTAAACTAAATACAGTACTTTTAGTATGAATGCTCATACAGGCATGTCCACTAGTCAGCTACTGGTGTTTCCTAATGTCAGCTTTGGTTTATGTGGCCATCCTGGGGGAATGTAATCTCTATGCCATGTACACTGCCAGACCCACCTAACACCACACCCCACACATTGTCTGGGATGCAGCTACAGGGGTAAGCTGGAAGGGAGTCCAGTCTACAGACATGACTGGACTGGAGAGTCATGAGGTGTAGAGTAACACATGCATCTCATCACCACAACCAACACATACCCTTACCAGAACACAGTAAGGACACCCACACATACCACCAGAAACATACACATTCACAGAGGCTTCTAAGTATCTGGCCAAGCAAGAGACCTCCCAAGCTGGAATAGACAGACATCATAATACACAAACTGTAGGACATAGTTTGCCAAATTGTGCCACCCCTCAGAACACGTGGACAGAAACATGCCCAACAGTACTCATTTGTGAATGCAAACTCTAGCACTATGTTACACACCAAGCTATACAAGGGCAAACATACTGTCAGCTGCCTGTCTGCCATGATTAGCCACATACCCATGCACTCAGACCACCTTTTGAACTATACACATGGCTCTGGCATATTCCATGTTGTTGTGTAGGACCTGTGATGCAGTAGCCTGGACTGCATGGAAACACATATGTAGGAACTGTCAGGTCTTGTAGCCCATGCAGGTATGTCCCAAGGCCTGGGTAACATTCTGCCATTGGCCAGAATGATACTGCAGTACAGGTACAAAAGGATTGTATTCCACAATTGTCTAATGTGCTGCTGTAATTCAAAGGGTATCCAGTATCTCTCTGCCTGGGATAACATGGTTGACAGACCATGATGCTTTGCCAGACAGGGCCTGCACCTGTCACCCCTGGGAATCTGGATACTGGCTAGTGCCTTCATCATGCAAAGTTCAAGTGAAAGTCCACTGCTGTAACAGGGACAGCCAAGCAATAAACTGTGGGTCTCGCTACTCAATGATACATTTCAGAAACTCACTATGGACTCACTTACATCAATCCTTAACATGGAGAACATATCTGCGCAGTGACTGTGATATGGTTCAGTGCTCCGCAGAGCACCCCTGCATGACCATATTATAACACATACCTCACATCTTGGCCATCATCCTTTATTGGAACACACAAGCCACAGGTGTGTCCATATTCCTGAAGGATATGTACACCCCCACACTAGACACTAGTTGCACTTGCATAACTTCAGATGCATTATGCTGATCAACTACCTTTGTGCCAAATTGGAATCCAATTTGCACCTTGCGACAGATCACCCACCATGCCTCAGAATTCCCAACTGTATTATTGTGTTGCAATGGGAAATATTATGTCTGAGACAGAAAAACATAATAATGGCTACTCTCAACTGTCCCATTATGACCTGGGAAGACTCCTCATGTACCAACACCTGTGCTCAATGCATGTTGTATTTCATTGACTCCAGTGACCTGGATCACCATAGTCACACAAACAGGGCTAACAGTATGCTACACATAGTCAGTTTCCAAAGCCAATGTTATGCTTCTTAAGAGCGATATGGTGACTGTCATGGCACCCATGCAGATAGACAATGCAAGTGCAAATGCTGAATCCTACACAAATGCACTTTAAGCACTCACATAGGTGCAGTGATTATGCCACTGAAACAGAACCAAGATTCAACCAAACAAAACAGGAAAGCAAACAGGTGGTACCCTGCCTTAAACTATACCACAGAAGGTAGTAACTGTTGCAAGAGTGAACACACATGAGTGGAGGTGATCCCTGGTCAGCCTCAATAAGATGCAGATACACCATATAAAACCACACAAAGCTACTGTGAAACTAATCAGCCACATATTATGAGGCCAACCACAGAACATTCTATAGCTGTGTCATGAATCGTAATGGCAACAAGACCTGCCATGCTTCACAGCACTATGGCATGAGAAGTACTGCACCTACAGAAATAGCACTTGTTCATCCAGATAGGGTCTTGGTTAACCTAAACCCACTCCCCCCCCCAACAGATACACATATCTATATATCCATGTACACTACAGAGCCCCTGTAGTAACAACTATGCAGGTACAAACTGCACTCTCTAAAGCCATACATACAGCTTGCATGGGACCTGTCAACATCCCAGGGTGTATTTTACACAAATGCCAGAACAATTTGCTCTCCACATACACATCATGTTCAATCACAGCTTCATGTCAGGCTGTGTACACACTGAATGTTGCACAGTAACAGTTATCACACCCCACAAAGGGGGAGACACCACTGATAATGGGAAATAGTGCACTACAACCCTGCTGAGTCTGGTCTGTAAGGCCATGAACCTTGATCAACTTATTTGATGTAGTCAGTACAGATGTAGATGACAGTAAGGTTGATTCACACAGCATATCATGACCTTGCCAGGTCTTAGAACACCATCACCCATACTGTGTTCCAGCTACACTCAGTAAACTAGGTGCATATTCCTATGTCACAGTATTTGTTGGCAACTGGACTGCTGGCAGAACCAACACTACAGAAGGTGTCTGACTACTACACACACATCAAACCAGTGCCAGCTACAGCAATACAGGGTTCATTCCTGGTACTCCCCCTTTTTGTTATCTATACCACACAGACTAACACAGAAGGCACCTGCCTATTGAAGTTTGCAAATGACTATGAGCTAGGAGCAATAGTTGACTCAATGAGTGCTGGGACAACATACAGAAGAGCCATTGTGGGTCCGATGTGTGGTGTGTGACATATGGCCACAATCTGACAGCCAAGTATTGCATTGACATCCCCTGTTAAAAACCCTGTACTCATGAACTACCATCTAGGCAGCGGTCAACATATTGGAAACTGTGTGTGTATGGGATGCAGCTGAACAGTAGTCTTTCCTTTGCTAGCCACTTCACCACACCAGTCAGGTAGTCATGAGTGGCATCCCTAAGCATGACAGGGTGGTATCCATGAATATATAGATCATTGTTCAGCCATAATCAGCACTCAAGTGACCCATAATAGATCACATATTTATTTAAGGTTATTGGCCATGTTCAGATGGCCTACACTGGCCTTCCCAAACCCTAGCTCCACTATGTAGCATGATGCCTACCCTGAATAAAGCCATGTCCAACCCAGTTACCTGGCACTTGCTCACTAAAGCAATTATATAAGTCAACACTAAAAAATTAAAAGCATTACACCCTCACAAACTCCCCTTGAGTACCTTGTTCCCCATTGGCCCTTTTTTTGCAATTATAAAGGAATTCCCAATACTATACTAGCATGTCCAAAGGTCAGTTGTCAATCTCCTCTCCAGTCCAGCAGGTGAATCTGGGAATCTTGAGGCAATGTTACAACTGCCTCATGTACACAGATAACCCTCTCCTCCTCGCAACAAATTCCAACACATGTGAGAGATGCAACCATATAGCCAAATTGGAGGCTAAGCTCTCAACTCAGTACTGTCGTAACCAGTCAGGAGGAGAAGGAAACCACACTCATTACAATTCCAGTCTCACATAGACCTACCACGACAGCAAACCGAACACATAAACACACAAAAACATACTCAGAGTTTCTAAATAAAAATTTGCCTAAGCAGCAGAGACCTCCAAAGCAGACACCCAAGCAACCGCTACCCCAAAACAAAACACGTGCAACACATAGCTCACAAAGCCAGTGTGCCAAACAGTCAGAGCCCTTAAGGCTAAACAACACACCTGATACACTTGTAATAGGTGACTCTATCATCAGGCACACTCACGTCCCACTCGCCAGGCTGAACAAGGAGAAGGTCACGGTGAGCTACCTGTCAGGCGCTAGGATCCGCCACATAACACAAGCACTCAGGTCACTCCAAGGCAAGTACAAATATGACTCAGTCATTGTCCATGCTGGTGTGAATGACCTGAGACGTACCTCCCTGGACTACATGAAAAGAGACATAGAGGAGTTCTCTGAGCATGTAGCCCAGGCCGGTATGACCCTGACCTTGAGTAGCATCTTACCCTCACCAAGAATGATGCTACAATATGAAGATAAGATGATCAATTTCAACAACTGGCTTAACTCATTAACCCTGAGTACCTTCTCATGGCGCCTCTGTGCTTAACACCGAGCGTGCCATGAGAAGATAGGAATTGCATTATGTTAACCCCGAGTGCCTTCTCCCAGCGCAGTTAACTTTGTAGTCTGATAGTAACTCCAATGTTGAAAATTAAGTTGAAAAAGTAACTGAACTCTGTCAGTTACCTTGTCAGCTTAATTTTCAGCATAGAGTTACGTGATGGTTATATTCGAGTTTTCGGAGAAAATCGGCTTGCAAGTCACTCTGTGCTTTCTTGTCATAGCAAGCCGATTTTCTATACAAGAAAGCCGTTCTGTCCAATCACAGTCCACATAACTCCTCCACCCCCTGACATAAAATCCTTTGTTCTGTGCTTATAATACATAATACGCGCATACAATAAAGTTACTTTGTCACTTGTCATTTTCAGGTGAATTACTGGCAAATTAATGTTAGAAAATAATGACAGTCTAACTACACATTCCCCTTTAGATCAAACTATTTACGTTTACAGCACATAGTATAGAACTCCTCTACTTACAACACATCGCAAATAATTCTAGTTCCTTTCCCTTACCGTTTTGTTTATGGGTCTATTTATGACTTTGCTAACAAGTACTGCACCGTTCTGGCATGTCACGCACAGAAATAGACACACGGACTCAGACTGACACACACGCACACAGGATAAGTGTAGGCTCTTAAATTATCATCCATAGCTGTCAACTTGCTTGCGCAGGACAATTAATAGGGTATGAAAGCCCAAATCAGTGAAAAATTTTAAATATTGTTGTAATCTATTTAGAAAGTTAATATAAAACAGGTTTTGCATTTATATGTAATTTTTCTATCATGCATGGCCCTTCCATCACTTCCACGTTGTCCGTGTGTTTAACTAGCACCCGATCACTAAGGCTAAAGTTGATAGCTTTGTAATTTATGGCAGCCTTGGTGCAGCCTCATGAAAAAAAAGCGGACTTACTTTGTTTCAGTTTCTTTTGCCGACACCCACTGTATAGAAGCTGACAACTTTAACTATCCCAGGTAGTTCTTCAGAGAGAGAGAGACAGAGAAAAGAGAGGAAATGAAGAGTGCGCGCAACTCGTGAGTGTGAGAGGTGGTAGAGTTAAGTAGTTTCTATAGAACTAAGTAGACGAAAAACACTATGGTGGAATACCGGTAGTAAATCTACCATTGCTGTGTTACAATAAATGAAATAAAATGAAAAAATGAAACCAGCAACGGGCGAAGCAGACGGCCCAAAATCCAACAGTTCAAAGCGTCAACGATTCAAAGGCCACAAGTAATTCAGAGCACCCATGGTCGACTACAAATAAAGGATTTATATATATATCTTTGAAGATTTTCATGTCCTTGAGTTTTGCTTCCTTTGTGTGTCTGTGTCCTGGACTGTGCTCTGAATTACTTGTGCCTTGGACTGTGCTCTGAATTACTTGTGGCCTTTGAATCGTTGATATTTTTTCATTTTGTTTCGTGTTGAGCTAAGGATCAAGTCCCTGTACCTCCAGGCTAGTGCTAGTGAAATCAGTTATTGCACTCCTGTAACTATCCAAGTCATAGCGTTTGCAATGACACATTTATGCTTTGCTCATACAAATGTAATGACGGGTTGTACAAGCAATATTTAAAAATGATCCAGCTTTCTTGCTCTAAAAGGAATCCAGTCAGTGATTATTATGCCCCCCCCCCAGGCTATTTGAAATTCAGAAATATTTTTATTCATACCTGAGTGACTGTTATGGTTGCTGGAGAAACATTTTAAATGCAGGTTTGTTTTTGAAGCTATGGCTTTTATAAAGTGATGATAGATATGATGTTGCCATATAGTCACCTTTTGAAGACCATTTTTTATGATTACAGAACACTAAAGTGAAATTGCTGACTAGTTGCAGCATAGAAAAATGGTAACATCATTTGGTTATGAAATAAACTATGCTTATGTGTAATAATTATGCATGACTATATAAGGAAGTACATCATTTGTTAGTATATGCGTAACTTCAACAGACTATGTCACTATTAAATGAGCAGCAAATATTGATGAACAAAATAAATCATATCTTAATTATTATACAGCCATCCAAGGACAGGTAAAGAGGTATTACAAGGAATACTGTGAAACTGTTTTGTGCAGTATGGATATAATTCCTTTCATGTATTAAGTGTTTAATGTGCAATGTTGATATTTGCTGTTAAGATTAAGTCCAACATGTGTGATAAGCTTTTAATGGGATAACACAGTATACATTTAGTGGTTTGTTGAGACTGTGTGCTATCATCATATTAAGACTGCTTAGAATGCTATAGTTCCTGTAATCTTGGTCATAGTTGTACTAAAATTGGATTATTGCATTTTCTTCTATAATAGGCTCTACCTATCTATCATGACATGCTTTATATGTAACTAATTTATAGTGTGATATTCTAGTTTACTTTCTCTATTTCTAGGGGTTCATGCTGTTTCAATTTTTTATTGCTTTCTTCCCAGCCATCATTATTAGTCCTATAAGATTTTCATATCTCTGAGTCCTGTTGGTGATATTCCAGTAGGAAGAGTTGTTATTCCATCTTATCATCTAGACAGTATACCATCAACTAACTCTTGGAGTTGTTGTGTGCTTTTTCTCTATTAATTTTGAAGAAAGGAAGGGTACATGTCCTACGTCCATTTTTTATAATTTTACTGATGACTGCACATACCCTTCAACCATCCAAGAGAAATTATATTTTGGTTGATTTTCCTGTTGGTGCTTCTACATAGGAGGAAATTTTACTGAATGGTTGTTTAGGGAAAATCTTTCATTCTGGTGCCTGTGCATATATTATATTGAAGGGCTCACTTGGGTGAATTCTTCATTTTGGTGGCTGTACATACTAGGAAATGTTACATGCGTTTCGTTTGGGTAAGCGTTTAGGTTTGGTGATTGTGCATTCCTCAACATTCTACTGAAGGGGTTGCTTGGGTGAAGTGTTCATGCTGGTGGCAGTACATACCAGGAAATGTTACTGAAGGCTTGTTTGGTAAAACATTTTATTTAGATGCATGTATACCTGGACATACTAATGAGGATGTTGCTTGGGGAAATAATTAATTGTGTATCAGGGAAGTACATGGTCTGACTGCTGATGTGACCACTGAGCAAAATAGTTGATTGTGCCATTTTGGTGCTTGTGCATACACAATGCAAACAACTGGAGGGGTTAGTGGGGAAACATAGAAATTAAGTCTGAAAATTAAATATGGTTACATTACTTAGAATACAGCACAGAAATGTAATTATAGTGTAATATGCCAGCATATAAGACATCACACACACCACTGACTAATTAAATAATGTAAAATAAGCAGACAAGAAATCACTTCTGCTTGTATTATTCTATTTGTGATCAGTAGTTGCATGAGTGAGATAAAAGTTATCACTTGTTGACAACTGCCAGCATGGAGCTACCATATTTTTGTGCATTTTTCCTGGCTTAGTCAGTCGTGTGGAATTTAGGTGGGAGGAAGGGCTCAGTAATATGTAAGTGTTATACTATTTTACTGAATTACTCAGGTGTTCTCCTTACTGATAATGAGTCTGTGTTACACAACAGCTGCACAAGGTAATATAATGAATGCCTAGTCAACAGGTTATGTGCAGCAATTATCACCTTTGTCTGAGCAAGCATAACTTTTCAGTACTGAAAGGAAGATCATTATCACATTAGCAATAAGTGCAGTTACAATACAGCAGAGTGAGTTATCACTTTTAGTAGAAGTCGTTATCACTTTGATGAATGCACAAGCCAGATTGTGTTTTTACTCTATTTGTAGTCATTGCAAGCCACCCCCTCCATTCTTCATCAACTAGCTATCCTCCAAAACCTCTGATGTTTTATATATATATATATATATATATATATATATATATATATATATATATATATGTGCATATGTGTGTATATCGATATATATGTATGTACATAATGTACTTGCACATATACACATACACATGAATATCAGTATAGTCAGGAAGGTTCCTCTTCAGAGATTTATGCCAACTTCTCTTGTGTTGGTGGGTGCATCACGGGGGGCATATCCAGCCATCCATGGATCTTGTGATCGACCTGGATTGCAGTTGGGAACTTGGAGACTCTTCAGTTCAGCCCCATTGTGCTGCTGTCCTAGGTAGAAATGGCCTCAGGGCTGCCACTGTGATGCAGTGTTTCCCGGAAAAGGACACATGCAAAAAGACAAAGCCTGGGGCAGAATTAGTCTTTTCACATGTTGTCTTGGTTGAGCTCTCCACTTAGTTTCCCTCCCTTCAGGTGTAGTAAATGTATGTAGGTCAGGGTAAGACCCTTTACATTAGCTCCCCCCTTTGAGTCCTTATGACCATTGCCAAAAGGACACATGTACATGGAAAAGGTAGAGGTAAGGCAGAGTGCTGGCACTGCATGCAGTCAGGAGTCATTGCTACTACCAGCAGTCTGAGTGGGTAGCCAGCACAGGTATGGGACACTTCAGACGCCCACGGCCTGAAGTCCCGTGCCTGTCCTAGGCATATTAGTGGAGTTGCAGTCCTTACTCTGTTTTTTATCTTTACATGTGCCCTTTCTGTGTCCCCTTGTCAGTCGTTGTGTGTAATTTTGTGTTTTCACGGGTGGTAGGTATGTACCTCCGCAGCGTCATCACCACTTATATACCTTATGAAAAGAATAATGCCCCTGTGGATAGGAGTGAAGATTTGGATGGTCTAACCAGGTAATGCATTATGATATACATATTTTCTTTGCTGTACAGGTTTGTCCACATTCTGACACTGACATGGCTTCCCGAGCAGGAGAAAGACAAGTGAGAGTGTGGGTATGTGGCCATTCCTACATTCACTGGGCTGCCAGCCATGCCTCCATAACTGAAAACCAGTACAACATGAGTTTCTCCACATCCAGTCTGAAGGTATACTGGACTGCAAGAAGAGGTATGCATTGGAGCAGAGTACTGCAGTTGTTGGAAGAGAAGTGTTCCATCTACCCTGAGCCCAACATCCTTGTTGCTGCACATTGGAAGGAATTATGTCATCAGTCAACCACTGGGAAGGCTGCAGTTTCAAATCAGAGCAATTTTTGAACACCTGCAGTCGTGGTGGCCACGTTGTCATTTTCTGTGGTCGGTGGATCTACAATCTGTCCTGACAGCATCACCACAAAAGATGTTCACCTGTTCAGAAGGGATGGCGTTCACCTAACTGAGGAAGGCATTGCCTTGTTATTGACTGACATCCACAATGGTGTGAGGAGAGCTATGCAGAATTGGAAATATGCAGCTTGTGAGAAGAATGGAAAACACCCATGACCAAGCAGGGACCAGTATGGTAAGTACAACTCTATTATGAAATGTGTTGTGTAAAATATATTTTTATGAGTTTGGCAAATAACTGTGGTAAGAAGCTGGTGAAGATGCTGAGAAAGAACTGTTTTAGGAGAGTGCTAGCATGTACAATCGAATATGTATTGTATGTGTATATGTATAATATTGATAGTTCCAGCATATAAAAGAATTGGGCCTGTATGTTGTACACATGTGCAGATATCTATGTTTGTTTCGGACTTAGATTATGGAAATTATGATTTTTTTTTCATATTTTGGTAAATAACTTTGCAAGGGAGCATCTGAATGTGCTAAGTAATACCTCATTTTGAAGACAGTACTGATAGTTCTAACATGGTAAAAGAATGGTGCCTTTATGTTGTACTCCTGTGCAGATATCAAAGTTTGTTTCGGACTTAGGTTGTGGAAATGATTTTTTTTTCATATTTTTGGTAAATAACTTTGCAAGGGAGCATCTGAATGTGTTAAGTAATACCTCATTTTGAAAACAGTATTGCTAGTTCTAACATGGGAAAAGAATGGTGCCTGTATGTTGTACTCATATGCAGATATCAAAGTTTGTTTCGGACATGGGTTATGAAAATTATGATTTTTTTTTCATATTTTGGTAAATTAACTTTACAAGGGAGCATCTGAATGTGCTAAGTAATACCTCATTTTGAAGACAGTATTGATGGTTCTAACATGGGAAAAGAATAGTGCCTGTATGTTGGACACATGTGCAGATATCAAAGTTTGTTTGAGACTTAGGTTATGGAAATTATGATTTTTTTTCATACTTTGGTAGATAACTTTGCAAGGGAGCATCTGAATGTGCCAAGTAATACCTCATTTTGAAGACAGTATTGCTGGTTCCAACATGGTAAAATAATTGTGCCTGTATGTTGGACACGTGCAGATATCAAAGTTTGTTTGAGACTTATGGTTATGGAAATTATGATTTGTTTCATATTTTGGTAAATAACTTTGCAAGGGAGCACCTGAATGTGCTAAGTAATACCTCATTTTGAAAAGATTATTTATAGTTCTAACATGGTAAAAGAATGGTACCTGTATGTTGTACTCATAGGCAGATATCAAAGTTTGTTTCTGACTTAGGTTATGGAAATTATTATTTTTTTCATATTTTGGTAAATAACTTTGCAAGGGAGCATCTGAATGTGCCAAGTAATATCTCATTTTGAAGACAGTATTGCTGGTTCTAACATGGTAAAATAATTGTGCCTGTATGTTTGACACATGTGCAGATATCAAAGTTTGTTTTGGACTTAGGTTATGAAAATTATGATTTTTTTTCATATTTTGGTAAATAACTTGGCAAGGGAGCATCTGAATGTGCTAAGTAATACCTCATTTTGAAAAGATTATTTATAGTTCTAACATGGTAAAAGAATGGTACCTGTATGTTATACTCATAGGCAGATATCAAAGTTTGTTTCCGACTTAGGTTATGGAAATTATGATTTTTTTCATATTTTGGGAAATAACTTTGCAAGGGAGCACCACATTGTGTGAAATAATGCATCATTTTGAAGACAATGTTACTCCTTACATCATGGTAAAAGAACTGTGTCTAGGCACTGTACACACGTACAGATATCACAGTTTGTTTAGTCTTGTACGAATATGAAAATTATACATTTACAATACTTCCCATTATTATGCCCATATCTTTGCGAGGGGGCATGGTAATCACACAAATGATGCATCATTTTGAAGCTGACATTCAGATGCACAACTTCTACACTGATATGTAGGCGCTGTCTGTTACAGGTGATGAGATATTATGCTTTGTTTATTTATCAATTATGAGAAATAATATACTAATCATATTTCTGTGAATATCTCATGAAAGGAGCGTCACACACTAATGGTTAAGGTATCATTTTAAAGCTGACATTCATACTAACAAGTTAAATTCAAATTGTATGGGTCTGCATGGTACATAGACCAAGATATTGTGCTTTGCTTTTCTAAAAAATTTAAAAAATTGCGCAATATCAGCATTCCTTGCCAAACATTTCATTATGACTTTGATATGCACTATCAACATTTACACTGTTGGAAAGGTCAGTGTCTGCTGAACAACTCTCGCGTTTACATTTTTAGTGTAGCTCTTATAGTTAAAGAGTTATGAGCATTTGTTTTCTGTATAGTATTACAAATGGATTTTCTGAAAATGAGCTCAGGCTGCTCTGTTGTTCCTATGGTGGAATTCAGCAGGCAGCTTTTCCTGAGCTGCTCTGGAGTGAATGAGTTAAGTATTGGTGTCATTCAAAGGGGATCCAATGCCTGTTAGCCTGGGATGACATGCTCGACAAGCCACGATGCTTCGCTAGGGACGGCTTGCACCTGTCACCCCTGGGCTTTCGGATATTGGCAAAGGCTCTTGCTACCCCCATAGTGCCTTTTTTAGGCAAGGCTCAAAAGACAAACCCACCTCCATAGGTATCACAAGGGATAAGAAGCTAAGAGTAATGCTACTCAATGCCAGAAGTATAAACCTCAAGATGCACGCACTCGAAACTCTCCTTAGCATGGAGAACATCGATATCTGTGCAGTAAGAGAAACCTGGTTCAAGGCTCCTGAGAGCACCCCAGCACTACCAGGTTATACCTCATACCATGCTTTTCGGCCCCAAAACTTGGACCGAACGACAAAAGGAGGGGGAGTATCAATATTCGTCAAAGAAACCCACACCTCCAGGTTGGTGGCACAGCACGAAGCTTCAGAGACTATCCATGTGCAACTAACACTGTGTAAAACTGCCTTCCAGTTTATAGCCTGCTAGAGACCACCCTCCCAAACCCAGGAACTCCACTCGGTCTTCCTGAGAACACTGGAAAATATGAAGGTCTCTCCAAACACCATTATATTGGGTGACTTCAACTACCCAAACATAGACTGGGAGCATTACTCTAGCTCCAACACTCTAGCCCAAAGGTTCCTAGAATTTATAAACTCAAATGCTATGGAACAACTTGTTACCACTCCCACAAGAGGGGAAAACATACTGAACCTGATCATCACCAACATGGGGACTCTATGCTCCAGACCAGAAGTGTATCCCTCACTAGTAAGATTAGACCATAAACTAATCTCACTGGATATTCACATCCCAACCCCACCCCCTGCCCAGAAAACCACAGTGAAAAACGTCTATAAAGCAAATTTCACACTCCTCAAAACCAAGGTGGAATCCTTCAAAGCCCCCGGGCCTGTGGAAAATACGGCCCAGACCGCAGAATCCTTTATAAATGCATTCTATGAACACCTTCAGGAATGCATGGATCATGCAATCCCAAATAAAACCAAGACCCAATCCTCCAAAGGCAGATGTCCTGTCTGGTGGACCCCAGCCATAAACAAAGTATACAATAGAAGGAGGTAGCTACTACATGATAGAGGAAAATCCCAAAAAGGGAAGTCATCTCTGATCAGTATTAGCAAAAAACTATGGGCACTCATAAAATCATCTAAGGCCAGCTTCGAGAGAAAAATTGCACAGGACACTAAGGATAATCACAAGGCTTTCTTTAGTAATGTTAGGAACCTGGGTGGGAATTCCCAGATATGCTCAGAATTAGTACAAAATGACAAAAAATACACCAAACCCACAGACATTGCCAACATCCTAGCTGACAGGTTCAGCGCAAACTTCTCCCCTTCCCCACCAAAAGGGCAAATATCTATCCCAGCAGAGTGCTGCCCCCCTGACATCTCAGATGCTCAGGTAAGAGCCGCCCTCTCCAAATTAAAAAACACAGCATCAGTGGGACCAGACGGTGTGCCGGACTGCATCCTACATGGACTCCAAGAAGAGCTAAACCCAAACATAAAACTACTGTTCAATCTCAGCCTTACTACAGGATATGTACCCAAAGAGTGGCGTACAGCAACAGTTGTCCCTCTCCACAAAGGTGGTGCCTCAACGGATCCTGGAAACTATCGCCCCATAAGCCTGACTAGCTTGGTCTGCAAAGTTATGGAAAGGATCATCATGGACCTCATAAATAAAGATATTGGGGACCTACAGACATAGGATTCTACCCAGTTTGGCTTTGTTAAGGGCAGATAATGCCTCTTAAACCTGGTTGATTTATTTGAAACAGTCACCAAGGCCATTGATGAGGGGATGGTGGTCCACACAGCCTACCTGGACCTTGCAAAAGCCTTCGATACAATACCCCACTCGGGCATTATAGATAAGCTCACCAGCTTAAATATAAACCCCTATGTCACTAGATGGGTTGCAAACTGGCTCAAGGACAGAACCCACATGGTTAGAATTGCTGGAGCCATGTCAGACTCCAAACCAGTTGCAAGTGGCATCCCACAAGGCTCAGTCCTGGGACCTCTCTTGTTTGGTATATATTTCTCAGAGGTGCAGGCCAACACAGAAGAACTGTGGCTGACCAAGTTCACTGATGACTGCAAACTGGGTGCCATAATCAACTCTCCAACCGACACAAACATCCTCCAAAAGGGCCTCATAGAAACAGACAACTGGTGCCAGAGCCATGGCCTCAAGCTAAACGCCAAAAAGTGTATAGTCATTCCCTTTGGCAAAAACAAAGTGCCCACAAATTACCACATAGGTGTTAATCCATTAAGTACAGAAGAAGTAATTAGGGACCTGGGGACCCAAGTTGATAGCAATCTCTCATTTGACAACCACATGGCCAAAGTGATTAGAAAAACCTTTTATATAGCCCACCTAATCATGAAGGGATTCACATCTAGATCAGGGGAGGTCATCATGCCTCTTTACTCATCCCTCATCAGGCCCATAATTGAGTACAATGCTTCTTTTGGGATGTACCTTACCAGACACCTGCAGCAACTGGAAAGACCCCAAAAGTACCTCAGCAAGAGGTTCAAAGGGCTCAAACAGATGCCATATGCTGCCCGGTTAAAGAAACTCCAGCTCTACTCAGTGGCATACCGCCTGCTCAGAGGCGATCTGTGCCTGACGTATAAAGCCATGTCCAACCCGGAATTAACGGACATGCTGCACCTCAGAAAATCCAAATCACATCGAGCTATGTGCTCAAGAGACTTGAACCTCAGCACTGAAATAAATAGGACATGCTGGAGGGACAGATTCATAACCCAGAGGCTCCCTTCACTCTGGAATAAAATCCCAGTTCAGGTTAGGCAGAATCCCTCATTGACTCTCTTCAAGAGGAATCTTGATGAGTGGATGGGCGATCGTAGGTTTACCCCGGGTATCACTTCTGTGTCACTGTTAGAGGCACAGCATACTAACCTCGAAAAAGGGCATAGCAAAATTAATTTAAAATGGGCAGCGAAAGCCAAACACACTCTGGCTAGGCTTATAAATGCCCTAGGGCAGATAGCCTAGTATGAGCCTATGAACCTATGAACCAGAGATGTTGTACATGCTACACTCACACATCCTGATTTCAAATAAACACATACTTCATGGACATCCACCTGCCTACTATAAGGATCATAACATGCCTGACAGATCCCTGTCCCATACACTTTACATACTTCTGTCATACTACGCATCCCTGTCCAGCAAAGCTGCACATTGCCCCTCTTTGAGACATGGTGTGATGACCGCATGGCAAATATATCAGTAATTCTGTGGATCAGTTCTGTGGCACTGCTTGAACTGGCCACTGAAAGCTACCTGTCTTTTTGCTACAGCTAGGTGGTAACCTTTCAGTCTAGGCTCATAAATGGCCCAGGGCATATAGCCTACTAGTTCATTATGACCATATATGCTATAGTTGATGGCCAACCCTGCAAATACAATCAAGCTAGCCATTGTCCCACGTGTTTCACATGTGCAACACAGGTAATACATGGCAGGATTCTATGCTGCTGTACAGTGCCATGTAGATGTATATGGCAAAACACATACATGTAAAACTTTCCGTGAGGACATCTGCAGGGTCACAGGTCATGTCCGTAAAGGCTGTGTATGACTATATATGTTACATATACACAGCATAAAGGTCTCTTGCATTAATGTGAACACATCCAGGCATGTGCTGATAGGTAAAGACACTAGTACAGGCAAAGAGACATGCCCACATCAGGAAAACATCCACATGGAGTATGAGCAATGTCATCACTTTACACACACATATATTGTGATAACATCAAATCACCAGTAAGTGTCAAATGTGTGTGTGTTAAACATGTCAGTGGTGTTAGTGTCATGCAGATTTGCAAAGACATATTTGTAATCATAATACATGTGATACTCATGTATGTGCAATTGTACTTCTGTACTTTTCTGTGAGTTACTGTGACCTGTCTCATCATTAAATCTTCCAGGTATGCTGCATGCCAGGCTCCCACCATACACCCGCTTGGAGGATGAGGCCCTCATTCCATACCTCCTTGACAACCATGAAACACTCTTCAGCTACGTGCCACAGTATGCACAGCAGGATGTCCAGTGGGAGGAACTTCACAGGAGGATAAATGATGTTGGCGGCCACAATCGCACCTATCAGCAGGTGCGCCGACACTGTACAGACCTTATTAGATGGGTGAAATGGCATGCAAATACAATCGCCAGGGAACAAGCTGCAACGGGGGGGGGCACTCACTTAGCCCCCACTCACACATACAGAGGAGCTACTGGCCAACCTGGGGACACCTGCAGAACTCCATCCACAAGCTTTAGCTGAAATTGTGGAGGTGGGTGTCTCACAACCACTGAGCCGGGAGTTGCCTGATAAGTCACTACTGCACATAAAACACAACTATATTTCATATAGTTACATGTGTTACTGTACAATATTTAATGTAACATCATATGCAAGGCATGTATGCACACATGCCACATACTATAGTTTGCTACTCTATGTATGCACAGATGTGCATACTCCATAGCATAGTCTATTGCACTGGCTTATGTGCTAACATGCACATTGCACCCTGTAGCTATCACACAGGTGTGGATAATGATCTTACTGCTGTGACATTCCTATTTAGGTACCTCTGGCATTTCACAGTGACAGCAGCCTGTTGCAGGTAAGATTGTCATTATTTATCCATCTTGAAAATGCACAGATCATATTAATTGCATGCTATCTGCCATGTGGGCATTTAACACACGTACACAAAATGTATGGTGGTATGCCTGTCACACAATGTCATGTGCTGTCTAACATGTGCATGACATTTTGTGAGCTGACTGCAACACTGGTTAACTATCCTGCAAAACATATCTCTCATCCCAAACATACCACCCTTTGTCTGCATAACCCTGTCCTCAGTGGAGCATATTACATCTACGGGTATGTCACATGGGAAAACACTGACATGTGGAACAGATGACCACCACAACCATTGGACAAAACATGTTTACACATGGCCATGGAGGATGGCCAGAGATATGAAGCAACACACATAGTAGAAGGGATGCTGATGTGTGTACACCCTGTTATACATTGGCTCGACACAATACAACTATGGCCTTTGTGTAATGGTGATATTGCAAATGTGACACGCTAAACATCATACAGGCCTGTGCACAGCTTGTGTAGGCATGACATCAAACCACCACATAACATGTCTTGTACATCTTGAGTGTGTCACAACATGAATGCTTTCACCTATATAGTATCCAAATACATACATGTGTTGCACAACATATACATGCAACCACATTTGGCCACAGATACAGTACATTCACATTGCTGGTGTCAGACATCACTGTTATGATTGCTCCTCATGTGTGTGAGGTACACAGATGGCATGTGAAACATGGAGTACTGCAAGCTTAGCCATGTCTGGGCATCGTTGCCAGGCATCAGCAATATGGTTGCAGATGTGCAGGGTTGTCATCTGTATACCCTTCAGTGACCTGTGTCACACATTCCACATTAGGGTTTAGTGTGTATACACCTCAGAGATGTGGGTCACATTCCACATTAGATATGTATTGTATCTGAACACAGTCATGGCTATGAAATGTGTCTGTAACTCACACTGTATAGCAATAGTGAAGCCACATGGCTATGCACATCAGCTCAATGTGCAGTATGTCACTGTATAACTGTAGGGCAGACTGACAACATTGCATCAGCTGAAGGTCCATTTTAGTATAACACGTCCCTGCATTGGTACACCATTACCTCACTGTATATTTGAAAGGACACCATTGTGTTAAACATGTATGCATGTCATTCAGCACATCAGCAGGAGACATGTCATACTACATGTTATTGGCAAGGTCATATGCCACATAGGCTGGTGTACTGTTAACCTGTGCTGGTCTGTGGCACCATTGCAAAGTAGGGACAGCCATGTCAAACATGTGTGTACAGACACATGCACATTGTCTGCAGACTCAGCTCAGGGGTAAGGAGAATAATGTTGAACAGACATGCACTGCTGTGAGGGAGATATGCAAGCTAGGGCTCATGCAAACATAGTATTCACTCAACATACCCTTCTGCTCATGTCCTCGTCACACATCGGGGCAGTGGCCAACACAAAACATCTGTGGCAGATGTACACAGGTCAGCGATGGTCTGTTAAAATGTGGGGTAAGTTGCACAAAACATGGCAGTGAAGTGCAACGGTGCATAGTGCATGCATTGTGTTGCAGGTTTGAGGCATGACCTATTAACACAAATGGTGCAACACAGAGATGTATGCTAGCTGCTACTACTATAATTGAGTAAGGTGCATGCCTTCCGCTATAGCACATGCATGCTGTAACTGAGGGATGTATGATTACCACTATAATTGTCTAAGCTGAATGCCTTCTGCTGTATCACATGCATGTTGCATGCCGTTGAGTGCCATTTCATGTGTCTCTGTCTGTGTCTGTCTGTGTGTCTGTGTGTCTGTCTGTGTCTGTCTGCGTGTCTGTGTGTCTGTACTGTGCTGTGTAACTTGTAATGTACAGTTCTTGTCTACCCCTCACAGGTGTTGATGTAGGTGCATTGCCCTCCTGTGGTCCACCTGATGTTAGTGTCCCCACAGACTCTAGCAGTGATGATGAAAGTATGATTAAGGCACAGGCAGGATTGTCAGGGGCTGAATCTGTGCCATTGGTTGCCATTCTACCTGTATCCCCTTCATCCCCACACACAGTTCTCATGCCTACACATACCCCATCACCAGTGGCCATAGAGGAAGGACAATTGGCGGGTGGTAGCATGGAACAGGAATGTGTGGAGACTATGGAAGGTGTGCCTACACACCATGATCCCAGCCAACTGACTGGTGATGTCCCACACAGGCACATGCCCAGGGCTGCTCGTAGGAGGAATTCTAGCCAACATGCCCCTGCAAGACATAGCACATCAGCTGGTGTCACCAGACGCATGTTTCAGGCTGTAATGGAGCCACAGGCATATGCTGAATGGCACAACAGAGAAGGTTTGAGGCTTCAGAGGGCTGCTGCCTGTTCTTTAACTGACAACATCCAGGCAATTGCAAATGCTCAACATCATCTTGCAGATGTTTTGGGTAGACGATTGGGTGACATGGTGGGAGTCCTTGACCATGGCATGTCAATTCTCAAGCGTGGAATGTCTGTGCTGGAACATCTGGTGGGAGTGAGGTGTCAGGCACGGAGACATAAGCCAGCTACATCAGCTGTTGAAGGTCTACATGAACATGCTACATCACATACCCGCTCCCATTGGGGCGGTAGCAGCAGCAGTGCAGCTGGTGCTGTGCTGTCCACACCAGGACACAGCAGGCCACGTGCACGTAGTTCTGGACAGTCCCAACAGGGACACAGTTCCAGTGTCCTTAGACAGTACCCAATCTGGATCTCTGCCTGGCAGCCGCAGGTCACGTGGCCATGGCCAAACACTGTGAACTGTAAACCCTGCCCTGTACAGTCTGCAGCTGTCTATAAAATCCCTATGTAGACCAGACACATGCCAGACCTATGTGCGTACATAGACACACACACACACCCACACCCACACACAATTACACACACACACACACACACACACACACACACACACACACACACACACACACACACACACACACACACACACACACACACACACACACACACACACACACACACACACACAGGTAACAAATGTAGGGCACCACAACACACACACGCATAACATCCACACATGCCCAATGAGATAAAAATCCCTACCCACACACATGATGTCATCCAATGGTGCAGCCTAGGCCTCTGGAAAACATTATCACCCTGTGCATATGATGATGCCTGTGCTGCATCCCTGTCATCCACACCATCGGTGCAGGGACATGCTCATATGGTCTGATGCAAAGGGTGAACATACTAGGAAGAAAATTGTAGATTACCATTGTTGAGTAGTGTTGACAGGCAGCAGAAATACCAAGTCTACAGTTTCAGAATGCATTTTGTACTTTTGACAGTATGTATCATGTGTAACAACAGTAACGGCATGATGATCTTGATGTTCTGCCTTCCTCTTTCAGGTGTAATTGCATGTGCCAGGGGATGTCAGTGTTTGCGGTTAGTGCCCCATATGTAAATGTAGATTACTCACAGGTCTGCATGACAATACCCGCATGCACTTTGTAGCTTCCACATCACAGTTATAATCTCCCAAGTTTCAAACATATTTACTGATCTAATGATCCAAGAGCATGCTAGCTGTGTAGTAAGCTACTGTGGCCAGAGCCGTCACATCCATAGTGGGTGACATCACAGGTATAGTTACCTGGATCGTGGAGGAGGTAAAAGAATGGTTTAACAGATGACAAGGGTAAAGGCCAATGGAAAAAGTGGTTTCTCATTGGGAAGCAGTAATACCCACTCCCATGACAGGATGCAAACACACATACACAGTAACACACCCAGGGATTCACAGACACAGTAACACACACAGTTGCCAGTGTTGGGATAAGAACCCCTGCCTATGTGCAAATCATCATTATAGTATTATGCAATTACAAGATGGGCCACAGAGATTGCACATATGCAGGTAGTCAGAATGGCCTAAGACTGAGGGATACTAGAATGTGGTGAGTGTATGTGGGGGGGGGGGGTTCATCAGTAGGCTATGTAACAACAAGCCTCACCCCAGGGCGTACATTTTACAGGTGGTTAAAATGCCCTTTTAAGAGTGATGACATCAACAGGGATACTAGATTGCATTGAGTGGATGGGGGAGGGGGTCTCATTTCACTATGGTAAAATACAGCCTCACTCCAGGGACCAGACAGCCACACACACACAAACACACACACACACACACACACACACACACACACACACACACACACACACACACACAATGTGGCATTCACAAAGATATACACCTATGTCACACACATACAGACACTTGACATGTGTGAGATTCAAACTCCTGCCTATGTCTTGCTTTCTACACTTCACTCTGTACAGATGTCTACAATAGTGTAAGGAGAGTGAGAAACATTTGGGATGTATTCCCACCATACGTGACATATATGGACACACAACCACCCACACGTGCCAGTACTGTGAATCAAACACCTGCCTATCTCATGATAGGTTTTACAGAGTTACAGCACTATCGCACATGCTACAAAGCATACTGGCTCTTTCCTTTGCCAACTGTGCTGATATATGCAAAATATATGCACAGGGGAGGTGTTATTGTTACAAGTGTCAAAGAGGTTTGCCTTCAGTGTCACCCTTACTGCATTCTACTTTGTGTGTCTTCCCCTTCAATTAAGAAAACCGTAGCTTTGCAGTTACACAGGTTATTGTAGGAATTGTTGTAACACACCTGTGAACTGTCCTCAATAATCATTCATCTGCAAAGTAGCCCAACCACTTAGTAGTTATGTCCAGACATCTGTCCATATCTAAAGTACAGCTTACTGTACTTTCAGCATATCACCATATACAGTTGGCAATGTTGAGGCTGCATTGCAACTGCATGATGTACTAAGACAACAGTCACCTTCAAACATCAGACACTGCACATGCATGGAATCTAAACACGTATCAATACATGTACACATATGCAGTCTCCATCAGTAAGTGGACTAGCAGGTCATGAGGATACATTCCACACCTTTCCCACACCATGTGTGAAACCTAGCTGAGCATTACACCATAATGGATGTTGTATTCATGTACTGGTAGGATATACAACCACCTTCACTGAGTAGATAAGTGTACATTTATGCCAACAGCACATATCAGCAAGACACACACACACAGCAATATTCCATGTCATGATCCCACAAACTGTTAGTTGACAGTTCCACTGTGAAGCCAGGCACTGTAATGGTCAGCAGTGTGCACATCATATTTGCCACACACACATCATATTTGCCACACACACCTCATGATTACTGGAAGAGTGCCAGCAATGTGCTCTGTTTGAGCTAGGCATTACACTTATTCAAGCATGTATGAGGTCTGTGGCTTGTAAACATCTCACCCCAGCATGTTCTGGCTATTGTGGTAATAAGGTTAATGTCCAGACAGCACACAGCATGCATGGCTTGCAATTGTTGACATGGGGTATATGTAGGAGCTGTGGGTCACACATGGCTGTACATCTCATGAACATATCACCTGTAACTACTCAGGTGTATACAGAGCATAGCTGTATTTCCCTGAGTCTGTCAATACAAGCCATGTGTGTAGATCCTATGATCCTGTTATTTGTGTATGTTTGTAGGCATTGCATTTGGTGGACATGTCTAATGACATACATGCCACATGGGTTGTTGTATGATATGATAGGCGTCATGGGTGACTTGTAGAGAGGAAATATTACCTCTGTCAACATAGATATCAAATGTTATATACTGTTAGCATTCAGCAGCCATGGACTTATCTGCCATGTGCATGTGTGTAATGAATGTAGCCACCTTTATGTACAAAGGACAACAACAGCTATGGTATTTTCATTTATATTGTCTGAGTGTGGGATGTACATATCCAGGGCAGGTACATATAGGTCATATCCAACCATGAGGGTGTTGTTTACTGGTGTACAGCAACAGTCAACTGTGTTAATGCTGACAACATCCGAATGACCCTGGAATGTGTCCAACTGACCTGGTTACAAGCAGTGGTATTATTGCATTGCATAACACATTATGCAACGGTGTCAGTACATGGGTACTTTGCACAGTTGATGTAGGGCTAGGTACAGTCCACCAGTCGAAGGTTATTTGGTGTTGTAACATACTATTTCATACCACATTTATGGATGTGTGTTGGTAGTCTGAGGACATGGTGGTGATGTATATGACAATACAACCTAGAATGCAGGTTTTGCCACTATCACCTGTATCTGACTCATCTGTGATGCATTATGTTGGAGTAGTGGTCTTCACTTGTGAGTAGCCTTTATGAATATGTGGACACCACCACCACCTGGAGTGGTCCGTACCAGTGTTATGGCCCACATGTCTGGATCTGAGTTATATGGTGGTAGTGCTATTGTGCACTACAGAGCCTTCAGCCAGGTGTTCCTCACTGCACAGATGCCAGTATTCCTCATTGTAGGTTCTACATTGAGCAAATGGATTATGACAGCCAAACATCTAGCACTGGTTAGCATAAGCATTCACTGCAATGGTCTTGTAGGTGTCAGGGTGTTACTTCTGGGTTTAGGACATTTGCCTTGGAATGGCACTATATGGGTAAATGCAACGTAGGTATTTTCCATACTCCCTTGAATCATGGATGCATGGGATCTGTGGCAAAGGTTTGTCTTCTTTCAGTCATGTCATCCCGGAATGATAGACACTGGACAACCTGATAATTACAGCAGGACATTGGCTCATTGTTTTGGTCAAGCGGTTGCCACTCGTACCATGACATCACTGCAAGTGGCAGTATTGTGCCTGGTATCAAATGCCACATCTAAGGTGATGGACAGCAGCAGATGTTGCGTAGATGACCAATGTCATATATACTTAGTGGAGCGGTCCTGCTAATAATGACAACTACTAACACAGCCGGGAGAGGTCATCTTGACACCTGCACCTCAGAACCATTAGACAATGGGGCTCACATATTATGCTTGCACATGCCACTGTTCCAAGTATAATGCCACTGTCCTAACCTGATATCAATGCATGCCTTTCAGGGCAGCAATGTGTGTGACACATGCTGTACTTTGCATCCACCTGTGTGTCCCAGTTAACCAATTGTCTGTCACTTCCACACATGCATGATTGTGTATACTTCACATATATATGGCAGTACTGCATGTACATGTAGGCATGTGTATCACACAGCACAGGTGCATATATATCATTTACGGGCCACATACAGGTATCTGGTAGTAAATCTGTATGATGTGCATATATACTGACAGTTAAGATGTACGTTGCTGTAAACCTGTGTTTACAATAGGAGTCCATTACAACATGTTATGTACATCTAAGTGTATGAGCATGCACACTGTGGCCTTCTGTGGTGAGAATCAGCGTGCATCCCAAACAGCCTTGTGCTACTAAGTGTAGGAGTGTACCCACTGCCACCATGTGTAATTTGAGTCAGTGCATCCAAACAAGCCCTTTGTTTCTAAGTGTATGAGCATGCCCAGTCTAACCTTGTGCAGTTGTAGTCAGAGTGCATCCCAAACGGCCCTGTGCTACTACGTGTATGAGCATGCCCACTATCACCTTGTGTAATTGGAGTTAATGCATCTAAACAAGTCCTGTGATTCTATGTGTATGAGCATGACCACTGTAACCCTGTATAGTGATAGTAGTTGTCCATTCCACAACTGGGCATACTCCAGTTCAGGGCTTGTTGTACTACAGCTATACCTCTTAGGCCTACCTATGTCTTACCTGCAGATGATGTGTCTTGTTTATGCAAAAAGGTTGTAATGGGCTCCTACCTTAAACACACAGGTTTACAGCTATGTACATCTTAACTGTCAGTATTCCTGTTGATATCCTCAATCTTAGAAGGGTATTCTGACTGCCTTAAAATGAGTAATCTCTGTGGCACATCTCATAACTGCATAATACTATAATAGTGATCTGTAGATAGGCAGGAGTTTTGATCTCACCACTGGCAATTGAGTGTGTGCGTCAGAAAATGGCTGAGTGTGGTTGTGTGTGTGTATTTGTGTCTGCATCCTGTCATGACAGTGGGCTTTACTGCTTTCCAAAGAGAAACCACCTTTTGCACTGGCCTTTATCCTTGTCACCTGCTAAACCACCCTTTGCCCCCCTCCCCACTGCAAGTAATCAGTCCTGTGATGTCACCCATCTCAGAAGTAGAATCAGATTATGTGTAATTGTATGGGTTCTGTGTCACATACCCAAACTGCATACCACTCTACTAGTTACCTTTACATAGGCAAGACTTTTAAGCACAATACTGGGAAGTGTGCGTGTATTTGTGTGTGTGACTACCCTGTAGCCAGGCATACACATGTGTTATGTCTTTTAACATGCTGCACAACATGGTAGTCATCTGTGGTGAGTGGAGTCTGCAAATTATTGCAAAGTTAGGAATAGAAAGGAATAGACAGTCAAGAATGACTACTGCTGGGTATGTTAATTTCCTGTGCCACTGTCGAGCAGTGACACAGAAGTGGTCCCCAGGGTGTATTTCCATACTTAGCATTCCCCCACCCAAACTCCACAATCCCCGGGGTATACTTTCTTAGCCGTCATTCCCCACCCCAAACTCCAAATACACAACAACCATCCCTTCTCTGGTAAACTGATTAAGATTTAAATGTTATAATACAAGAGTTGCCTCTATTTTGTGTACATGTCAATTCCTTTGGAACCCTTCTGTGTCACAAAGGGTGTTCAGACATGTTTATATATATGTCTATAGCTGTGTCTCTGTATATGCATCTATATATATATATATATATATATATATATATATATATACATATATATATATATATATATATATATATATATATATATATATATATACATATAAATATGTGTGTGTGTGTGTGTGTGTGTGTACACATCCCATAAGTGCATATATGTATTTAGCATTTAATTCTAACAGTTGTAGATATGTAGACTTGTCTATGTTGTTTCAGAGAGTACAGTACATTCAAGGGTACTGTACATATATACACAAAGTGACTGTCCCATTTGTTTTCAGTACTGTGGAATACCTGTAGTAAAATGTGTATTATAAAAACCATAAACCATGTATGTAGCCCAGATGACTTAGTGGCAAGTCCATTGACCTTGGTGTGCATGGTCCAGGGTTTAAGACCTGGAAGGGTAGTTGATAATGTCATTTAGGACTGAATAAGACACTTTTAAGTGGGTGTACATGTGTTTTCATGACAGTAAGCAGCGGGTACACACAGTTAAATGACATGTACAACTTGCAGTGCACTTGAAATGCACTTCTTTGGCAATCCTGCTGATGTCACCCACCTAGAAATACACCTCTGGGACTACTGTAAACCAATAATCTCTGTAGCGTGTCCATTAACTGTGTAATGCTGCAGTGTGATAAGCTAGTTTGGTAGGTGTTTTAATCCCAGACATGCCAACTGTGTGTGTGTCTCTGTCTGCCTAAGAAGGAAACAACGCTTTTTAGAGTACGCACACTCCTTACAATTCATATACTCAACTTTGGCAAGGATGCTGATGTCACCTACCTAGAAATACACCTTTGGGACTACTGTAACTCAATAATTTCTGTAGCACATCCTATAAATGTGTAATGCTGTAATGTGATAAACTAGTTTGGTAAGTGCTCTAATCCCAGACTTGCTAACTGTGTGCGCGTTTGTATGTCTGTCTGCCTGAGAAGGGAATAATGCTTTTTAGAGTACGCACACTCCTTACAGTTCACATACTCATCTTTGGCAAGGATGCTGATATCACCCACCTAGAAATACACCTCTGAGAGTGGTATGACCCAGTAATCTCTGTAGCACACCATGAAACCTCATAATGCTGTAGTGTGATAAACTAGTTTGGTAGGTGGTCGAATCCCAGACTTGCCACCTGTGTGTATGTCTGCCTGCCTGAGGAGGGAGCGATGCTTTTTAGAGTATGCACACTCCTTACAATTCACATACTCAACTTTGGCAAGGATGCTGATGTCACCCACCTAGAAATACACCTCTGGGACTGCTGTAATCCAGTAATCTCTGTAGCGCACCCTGTAACTGTGTCATGCTGTTGTGTGATAAACTAGTTTGGTAGGTGTTCTAATCCCAGACTTGCCACCTGTGTGTGTCTCTGACTGCCTTAGAAGGGAACAATGCTTTTTAAAGTACGCACACTCCTTACAATTCACATACTCAACTTTGGCAAGGATGCTGATGTCACCCACCTAATAATACACCTCTGGGACTGCTGTAACCCAGTAATCTCTGTAGCTCATCAAGTAATTGTGTACTGCTAGAGTGTGATTTAGAACTGTGGTAGGGTTCCACCGGCAGCCATGGCAGTTATGTATGTTTTGTGTATTTCGATGCCTGTGTAGGGAGCAATGCATTATAGCCTACTCACTCACAGGACATTTACAATGCACTACTTTGGAAATTCTGCTGATGTCATTCCTTGTCAAATGCACCTCTGGGGAGCTTGTTCCCTAATAATCCTCATGGTGCAACCTCTAACATCTCCATGCAGTAGTATAATTTAGATTTTGGTCATGGGTTCTATACCCACACATGTCAGTTGTGTGTGTCTCACTGTCTGTTTTGTGAGCAATGTATTTTGGGCTACTCGCAGGAAATTTGAAATGCCCTACTATGGTGAATGTGCTGATGTCATTCCTTGTGAAATACACCACCCAGTAATCTCTGTAGCGCATGCTATAACTGCATAATACTGTAGTGTGATAAACTAGTTAGGTAAGAGTTCTATCCCAAGACATGGTGTGTGTGTGTGTGTGTGTGTGTGTGTGTGTGTGTGTGTGTGTGTGTGTGTGTGTGTGTGTCTGTCTGTCAGTCAGAGCCTGTGTGGAGGTGGCTGTGAGTGTCTAACCACTGGGCTTATTGAGGAATGGGTTTTGTAGCTTTCCTATATGGTGGCCATATTATATGTCACCCTGTCCACCTCACGGGGATTACAGATTTCAATAAGGAGTTTTCAGGCCAGCTACGCCAGCTCAAGGGCAGATTGACACATTTAGAGGGTGAGCCTGCCCCTCTTAGACAGCCACCAACAGAGCCACCTTTGCTGTTGTGAAGGTGCAGTGGTGGCTGCCCATGGTTGGGGACCTCTGTCCCACTCTTTCCATTTGGGGGCTCATGGGCAAACACCCCTCCCCATCCAAGGTGTACCCCCCCTCACATGTGCCATATACTGCACCTGTATGCTGTCTTGTCTGTCATCCTACCCAACCTATCCTCCATGAGCATACCTACTCTCCTTCCCCAACATCCCACTCTCACCTTAAGAAAATGGAAAGAAAATGCCAATATGTTCCCAGAACAACTTTTGCCCCATACATAGCTGTCCATTTAACACACGTGTCCACTGGACACATGTAACCTTTTTAATTTGCATCACAACATACTACTGTTGTCCTCACCCCTCTCTCAGGTACAAGATCCTGGTATGCACATGACTCCTAAAAGTACCAGGTACACATGATGCAGATGACCCCATTGTACACACGACACTACCGGTCCCTCTGTGGTTACCCCATTTAACTTTTTAATGATGATGATGTTTCACACAGCAACTTGAAAGAGCACTGTTCTCACATAATGATTGGACAGGAATTGTTTTGTTAATGTAAATAAAATGTTCAAAGTAATGTACAAATGTTTGCATGTATTAATGACACATGTCTGTCTGAGGGAGTCTTGATATTACATAGGACAACACCACTACATAATACAGGATTTGCTGGTGTTTCCCTTTTCATTCTTTTTTAATGCTTTGTTGTCACATGGTATGTTCTTGCTATATCTATGTATGTGTGTATATATATATATATATATATATATATATATATATATATATATATATATATATATATATATATATATATATATATATATGTGTGTGTGTGTGTGTGTGTGTGTATATCTGGACTTAAACACACACACACACATACATCTACATAATGAAATACATTTCCTATACTGTTGAATGACTGTGCTGGATAATATGTTTGTGATAACATCCAGTATCTCTATATCTGCCATGGCTTAGTGGTAAATCACATTGTCTGTGGTGTGCAGGATTCTGGTTTTGAGCCTTGCAGAGGCCGTTTATTTTGTTGCTGAGCAGAACAAGGGCCATTGGATACGGAGTGATTAAGGCACTTTTAAGCAGTTGTGAGTGGGTGTGTGCAGCTTTGGGCGACGGAAAGCAGTGGTTACTTTCGTTACAGTTCCTTACACTCAATTACCTTCTTGAATGCTTAACCTGTGTAGGCAGTGCTTACCCCTGTGCAAACAGGCTGAAACCCGCTCACTGCTGCTTAAAAGTGCTTACTCCTGCTTACCTCCGTGCTAATTTCTTTAAAAGAAAAGAAAAAAGTGGTGATAGGAAAGTGGTGAAAAAAGGGCACAAAGAGAGAAAGACAGTAGGCAAGATAGGGATGTGCAGGAAGGGTGTAAGGAAGGTCCATATCTGTCCATTTCTTCTACAGCAATGGCTGTGCATATGCAATAAATTTGGTGGTACATTTGGACACTCACAACCCTGAGAGAGGGGTGAGGACAACAATAGTATGTTGTGATGCCAGTTAGAAACATTTACATGTGTCCAGTGGACACGTGCGAAATGGACAGCTATGTATGGGGCATGCTTTTTTTGCGGAACAGATTGCCCTTTTTTCTTTTATGTTTAGGTGAGAGTGGGATGTTGGGTAAGGAGAGTAGGTATGATCAGGGAGGATAGGTTGGGTAGGATTACAGACAAGACAAACAAGACACGTACAGGGGCAGTATATGACACATGTGGGGGGGGACATCTTGGACGGGGAAGAGTGTTTGGAAGTCACAAGCCCATGAGCCCACAAATGGATATAGTGGGACTGAGGTCCCCACCTATGGGCAGTGACCAGTGCACCTTCACAGCCCAGAAGGTGGCTGTGCTGGGGGCTCTCTAGCAGGGGCAGGCTCACCCTCTAGTTGCTAGTTGCACCTTTCAGCCCTCAAGCTGACATAGGAAGTCTCAAATCTCCCTTTCGAGCTCCCTACGCACCACGGCCCAGACCGTACCATGGGTGACAGGGTCCTGTCCACTCCCGCTCCCAGGGGAGCAAGCCCCATCCCCTGCGGCAGTTCCCCCCAAAGGTGGTGCAGGGCTAATGGATGAGGACATCCCAGGCTGGGCCCCAGATGTGCTGGTGCCCAGTGCCATGGCCAGCTGAGGTGGGACAGGTGGGTCCACAGGGACTGGCCTTCCCATACGAGCTATGTTGTAGCATGTTTAAGGCAGATATGGGTTAGTAATAGTCAACAGCATTCACGATTAGTTATAACAGCATGCTTAGGTATTCCCATTACCCAGGGCACCAGATGTAAAATAGTTGCAAAGCAGGCAGAACACATACATATATGGGTAAACAGTGGCCATAACAAGAACAAGCAGGTTTCATTGATGGCAACAGGACACCAATATGGGAGTATTTTAACATGGCACATGCATAGAAACAGATGTGAATATTTATAAACCAATAGGATATATGTCCCAACAAAGGTTAGGAGTGTAGACATACCAAATGAGTTGTGTAAATAGGTTATTTTTGCACATATGGTAGGGGTGAGAGAAAGAGAGTTCAATTAACAACTAATGAATCCTTGTAGTTTTCACAATATTCATAGTCACTGCAGTGGTCTTTCCCTTACATGTATTATTACACTACCCAATGGAGTTATATTGTACAATGGTATGTTTGTAGATTAGTATATATGAGCCTGTGTTTTATGTACAGGCTTGACAAGATGCAGGTGTTAATGCAACATGTTTTGAGACTGCTGTCATACACTTTGGGTGAGACAATGGGATGACAGGTATGTTTGCATGTACATTCTCTGACTATATACAAGTCTGACTGTCAGTTATATGTCATTAACAGCTGCCTATATTTCTTGGATCATTACACTAATTTGTCAGGGGAACAGGGAAAAAGGCAGGTGATGTGGGCCATTTATCAGGACATACTGGGCAGATCGGAACAGTTGAGGGGTATGAATATGCATACCACTTTCTATTTGAGCATTCTAGCAAAATCTGTACAGTTGTTAAGTGTATATATGCATGCAGCTTTCTCTCTGAACATTCTAACAAACTGTGTGCAGTTGCATGGAATGATTATGCATACAAATTACTGGCGCTCCTGGGATCCAAAGCCCTGCTGTGTGTGACAAAAGCATTACAGTTAAGATCACTGTACACTATGCTATCAGGCAATTGTTGTGAGGCTTTGCAATGTATTTAGTCTTATATGACTGACCTGTTTGCACTTCCAACATTGTTATACAGCACTTCATACACATTTTATCTGCATACCACAGTGTGGGTAACACTGCTTACTACAGCAATACTATTTAATAACTGCGGTGGTGGTGCTGCGGTAGCATTGTCACCTCATAGCAAGATGTTGTCTTGTTCGATTCTCAGCTAGAGCGTCTTCTGTGTGGAGGCATACGTGAATGGGGCGTGCCTTCCTTGAAGGTTGTGCATCAGGGCTGGTAACCCAGTACGTAAAAATCCACTACCAATCATCAGCAGACCGGAGTTCCGCTGTGGCGACCCCTAACTGGGAAAAGCCGAAAGACACAAACCAACAGTACGACATATGATTGCAGAGTAAACAGAAGAAATGCAGAGGTTACACCTTTATTCACAGCATATTACACAATTCTGTATACTGGTACAACACTTTCTGAGGCTCTTAATTTATTTGTCATGACAGTGCATGCAGGCTATTTACTAACCTGCCTCACGATGCATCTTTTGCAGCCTAGCATCATAGGCTTGCTGGTTTGCAGCATGCTCATCTGCAGCTGTCAGAGAAGTACAGTGATATTTAGCCATACCTATCCATAGTAAACACAAGCTAGGCAAATATTAACTATGTAGTGGAAGGAGTACTTATTCAGTTCTGGGGCATTCTGCCTCTGCATTGCATCCTGGATCCACCGTTCCAAGACATCCCCCCTCTGCCACTTCAGGTCTGCATGGTGGTGCCTGACCTGTTCACCAGTCCAGGGGATGCCTGTAGCACTAGTGAGGTCATGGGCGAGACTGTTCCAGGCCTCCGTTTTGTACTGCGAGCCCTGGCACTGGCCCTGCAGTAGTCTCCTGTCATGGTGCTTTACCCAAAGCCATACCATGAATTTGGACTCCTGGATGCCTCAGCGCTGCACTCTAAAGTGAGTGCCTTCTCCCACTCCAGCCATTCTGCCTGCAGGGGGATGATACAACCAGTTATGAGCTGTATTCCCGCCTCTTCAGTATAAGTAGGGCCGGATTCCTACACTTTTCCATAATTGGCCGGTTTCAAAAAGGCTAAGCTATGTCTTATTCACTGCAGGTTATATATGTGTCTGGTATCCATGATTCATGTGTATATACACTGTATGGGGTCCTGGGGACTTCATAACTTTATTACAGTGACACCTCAACTCTATGTTTACTGCCGTACTCCAATTCACATATTTATGGTCTGTGGTGGGTTATAGAGTATTACACTGTACATAGATTCAGTTCACATGTTTGATTAGATTTCCCTGTGGTGAGGATTAGTTTGCTGATACCTCCTTTGTATGTATTGCTATCATGGCATAGTGGTTAACTGCTGTGACTGTAATGTACAGGGTCTTGAGCTCTAGACTTGCAGCGGCTGTTTATTTTGTCGCTGGCCAGAACACGAGCTGTTGGGTACAGAGTGATTAAGGCACTTTAAAGCAGTTGTGAGTGGGTGTGCATGGGTTTGCGTGGAGCTAAGCAATGCTAACCTCCGGTTACAGTTTCTTACATTCAGTTTGCCTCCACATTGCTTCACCAGTGTGGTACTCACATACCGGTGGCCAAACAGGCTTACACCCATTTGTTCCCACACTTGCAAATGCACTGTATTTGGTGTTTGCATCAGACACTCACACCTCTGGGTGGAGGTGAGGACTACAATACCTTGTGATACCTATTACATCGGCTTACATGCCTACAGTGGGGTGTTGCGACCATGTGTTCATAGGTGTTGTGTAGTGGGTTATGCAACGACAGACATGGTTATACCGTACTTAGCCATATAAACTGGACTGTGCTGCGGTGGGACCCATATCGGGAATGGCTGCCCATTAGGTGTAAGCATGCCGGTCGACTATACAGAATCCGCGGCCTGTTCAGAGTTTGCTTCATACTATTGGTGTGTTCCTCTTACAATCTGCACCTGTCTGGCAAATACCTGGGAACTGACACCATTAAATACAGACAAGTAATTGGGTTTAGGACCCCACATCCTTCAGCCAAGTCATGCTAATGCATAACCTATTATTCTATCAGCTTTCTAAGGTTGTAAGTGGAATATGTGCTTTCTGTCCCTATTTCTTTCCCTAATAGTTTATGTTCTGTCCAGTGGTTTTGCTTTTAGGGGTTGAGAGGTATGGGCATAAGCTCTGCCCATTTCGGAATATTAATTACATCCCCAGGGCAGTCTTAATACAACTGTGCCAGCCAACACCTGCACACCTAGGCCCATAATTGCATACCCATAGTTCCCCCACCTGCCCCTCCTCTACAGCACTCATCCTTACTGTGGGTGCAGGTGGGGTCTAACCATACCACTACATACTGCCCACTATCCACATGTCAAGACCCATGTCATACTTTGTGCCGACCTATGGGTCATCAGGCATGCACAATCTACTGGTCCGTGTACGTATACAGCCTGTTTGGATGAATCATTGCAGGGACTGACTCCGATGAGCATTAATTTTTGGGGTCTCTCACAAGGGACATTGATGTCTTTGTTTCAAGAATAGACCTGGCAGGTCTCTCCCACTTGTACTATTATGCCTGTGATCTGGGAAGCAGTGGTGTGTTTACTTGTATCATGTGTTTGTATGTTTCATCTGTCTAGGTGGGGGTGGTTGATGCTACGTGTTACACATTTGTTGATTGGTCCCCTCACCGCCATTTGCATGGCCTGTGAACATATGTAATTCGTAACTGCTGTATCAATCATATCCTAGCTATTTACATGTGCATATTTACACACACACACCGACACACACACACACACACACACACACACACACACATATATATATATATATATATATATATATATATATATATATATATATATATATATATATCTACATTACTATATACAGATATATCTGCATATGTATATATCTATATGTGGGTATGTATAAGTATTCTGTTTCTGTATGTATACATTTGTACTACAGAGAGAGAGAGAGAGATGTATATCTCCATGTAGCTATGGGTAGATATACACACATATTCCTCTACATATATATGTGTCTGCAGCTATAAATATATATATATATATATATATATATATATATATATATATATATATTTATATGTCTGTAAACTCTGTGTAGGCAATGCATACCCCCACGCAAATGCACTTAAACACGCTTACTGATGCTTATATATGCTTACTACTATTTATTTATGCTTAAACCACTACACTATTGCTGTGCTGCTTCATTTGCATATACACCCATATACCCTTGGATCCTAGTTCCCCAAACACCCACCCCAACACTTCACTGACACAGCAGTCATCCATTCTTCAGTTGGATACACGGTGTATCCACACCACTACACATTGGCCACTCCCTACTCCTGTAGACCCATCCCATGGGTTGACTCACTCCACGTATCCTCAGACATCCCAAACTTTTAGTCCACAAACATTGGTGAAATGAGTGACCAACAGGACACTATTCACAATTTTTGGGTAGTCCCACCAGGGACTACCCTATGATTGTTTGTAAAGTAGACTCAGCAGATCGACAATGTTACTCCCACTGGTAGTATCCTGCCTGTGGTGTGAGTAGCAGTGATTTGCTCACCCCTGCCCAGCTTGATATGACATAAGCTGACAGCACTAAATAATACTGGGGTTGTTGTTGATTTCCTTCTCATTCTTTTTGTATGCTTTATTGTCACAACATTCATTATTCATATATATATATATATATATATATATATATATATATATATATACATATGTGTGTGTGTGTGTGTATTATATATCTGTACATACACATGCACATACATCTACATAGGTTCATAGGTTCATAGGTTCATACTAGGCTATCTGCCCGAGGGCATTTATAAGCCTAGCCCATAGTTTTGTGGCTTACGCCACCCCTTTAGTTTGGAGAAACTATGCCCATTATTTTGCTGTGCCTCTGTTGAGCAGTGACACTGAGGTAACCCCTGGGGTGTATCTGCGATCTCCCATCCATTGGTCAAGATTCCTCTTGAACAAGGCCAGCGAGGTGCTCTGCCTCACATAAACCAGGAATTTGTTCCACAGCATAGGGAGTCTTTGGGTGATGAATCTATCCCTCCAGCACGTCCTATTAATAACCGTGTCGAGGTTTAAGTCTCCCGCCCTTGTGGCTCTGAGGGATCTAGATTTTTGAGATGAAGCATGTTCATCAAATCTGGGTTTGACATGGCCTTGTATGTCAGGCATAGGTCACCTCTGAGCAAGCGGTAAGCAACTGAATATAACTGGAGTTCTTTCAGTCGGGCAGCATAAGACAGATTTTGAGACCCTTTATCCTTTTGGTGAGGAACTTTTGTGGCCTCTCCAGCTGCTGCAAGTGTCGGGTCAGATACATTCGAATGGGGCATTGTACTCGATCATTGGTCTGATGAATGATGAGTATAGGGAGACTATGACTTCCCTTGATCTAGATGTGAATCCCTTCATGATAAGGTGGGCAATGTAGAAGGTCTTCCTAACTACTTTAGCAATATGAGTGTCGAATGAAAGGCTACTGTCAACCTGGGTTCCCAGGTCCCTAATAACTTCTTCTGTGTTCTGGGATTGCCACCTATATGGTAGCTAGGGGTAACCTTATTTTTCCTGAAGGGTATGACTATGCATTTCTTGGCATTTAACTTTAGGCCATGGCTCTGGCACCAGTTATCCATTTCTGTGAGACCCTTCTGAAGGATATCTGTGTCGGATGTGTTTTCAACTACGGCGCCCAGTTTGCAGTCATCTGCAAACTTTGTCAGCCATAACCCTCCTGTGTTTGCTTGTACTTCAGAAAAGTAGATGCCAAACAAGAGTGGGCCCAGGACTGAGCCCTGTGGGACACCACTTGTGACAGGCTTTGAGTCTGACATGGCGCCAGCAACTCTGACCCTGTGGGTTCTGTCACTCAGCCAGTTTGCAACCCATCTTGTAATGTATGGGTTTACATTTAAGTTGATGAGTTTTTCAATGATACCCGAGTGAGGTATTGTATCAAAAGCCTTCGCCAGGTCTAGGTAGGCTGTATGGACTGCCTTTCCTCGTCAATGGCCTTGGTGACTGTTTGAAAAAGTCAACCAAGTTTAGAAGGCATGATCTGCCTTTGACAAAGCCAAACTGGGTTGGATCCAAAGTCTGCAAGTTCCCTATGTCTTTATTTATGAGATCCATTATGATCCTCTCCATGGCTTTGCAGATAAGGCTTGTCAAGCTAATGGGACGGTAATTTCCAGGGTCGGTGGAGGCACCGCCTTTGTGGAGTGGGACCACAGTCACTGTGCGCCACTCCCTGGGTATGTATCCGGAGGTGAGACTAAGGTTAAACAGCTGTCCTAACTGTGGGTTTAATTCCTCGTTGAGTTCATGGAGCACACAGCCGGGGACACCATCAGGTCCCATGGATGCTGTGTTCTTTGCCTTGGAGAGAGCAATTCTCACCTGGGCGTTAGAGATGTTTGGGGGGCTACAATCATTTGGTATAGATATCTCTCCTTTACGGGAGGGGGTAGAAGTTTACACTGAACCTTTCAGCCAGTATGTTGGCAATGTCTGTAGGATCAGTAATCTTCACATCATTTTGAACTAATTCTGAGCATATCTGGGAGTTTCCTCCTAGGTTTCTGACATAGCTAAAGAATGCCTTATGGTTGTCTTTAGAGTCCTTAGCTATTTTTTTCTCAAAATTAGCTTTGGATGATTTTATGAGAGCTCTTAGCTTTTTACTTATAGTGATCAGCGGTGTCTTACCTTTTAAGGATTTTGCTCTATCTTGTAGTAGCTTTCTCCTTTTGTTGTAGAGTTTGTTTATGGCTGGGGTCCACCAGACTGGACGCTTGCCTTTGGTACAAAGAGTCTTTGTTTTGATTGGGATTGCCTGATCCATGCAGCCCTGCAGGTGCTGGTAGAAGGCATTTGTAAGTGATTCAGCGGTTTGAGTAATGTTAACCGCCGGCTCAGGGGCCTTAAAGGAGACCACACTAGTCTTTAGAAGTGTGAAGTCGGCTTTCGAGAAGTTCTTTACTGTGGTCTTTTTCATTTCGGGTGGGGGCAGGATGAGGACCTCCAGCGAGATTAGTTTGTGATCAGATCTCACCAGTGAGGGGTATACTTCCAGCATTGAACATTGTGCTCCCATGTTCGTGATGATGAGATCAAGTATGTTTTCTCCTCTTGTGGGGATGGTGACTTATATACATTTCCTATGCTGTTGCATGACTGTGCTGGATGATATGTTTGTGATGACACTGATTTATGTATATCTGCCATGGCTTAATGGTAAATCACATTGGCTGTGGTGTGCAGGGTCCTGCATTTGCCTTTGCAGATGCCATTTATTTTGCTGCTGCCAGAACAAGGGCCATTGGATACAGAGTGATTTAAAGCACTTTTAAGCAGTTGTGAGCGGGTGTGTGCATGTTTGCGCGATGGTAGGCTGTGCTATCTTCCAATTACAGTTTGTTAAATTGGGTTAGCTTCTACTATGCTTAATGTGTGTGGGCACTGCTTAAACCCATGCATACACACTTAGACTTGCTTACTGGTACTTATATATGTTTACTACTACTTATTTGTGCTTATACCTGCTTACTAGTGCCTTATTCATTATGACACTACCACTTTGATTGAATGACATTAGTTAAACATTTCATGCAATACTCCAGTTTACATTTTGCATGTTATTATGTAGGTTATACAGCAAAAGGATGTATAAATATGTTCATATACACATTCCACATAGAAAATGATGCGTGTTATAGTGGGACTTGAACCGTGCATGCTTGTTTATTTGGTGGATGCTCTAACCACTACACTATTGAGATTAACATCAACTCTGAATGTTATTTTCTATTTGGATGATTTTGATCATGCTAAGCAGAGGTCAATGACGCACAAACATGCTGCGCTTCGCTTGCACTTTCAGTAATGAAGCAATACAAATGTAAAATAGGGACACGGGGAATCTAATTGTGATAGTTCTAGGGACGGGGCTCAACATTCCACTACGTGCTTGTGTGTTTACTACTTTGATTTTATTTCAGTGTTCATGGACACTCTTGTATGCTTAGCATACATTTCAGTATCCACGGACCCTGAATTAATTTCTTTCTATTAGAGGCAGGCTCTAATAGTAAGCATTGTAGGTTGTGCAACTGTGGGGGCATGTTTAAGCCTCCGTAGAGCACTTAAACACACCCACTGCACTCGCACATGTTTCCTGTGAATGTCGAGGGTGCGGCAGCAAGCCCTCATAAATATTCATATGGTGCTGCTGCACCATCTGTAAGGAGGATGCTCGGCGCAAGGCTAAAACCATCCTTCCACCGAGCTTCATGAATCCCGTGGTTTGATGCTTTAGAGGAGACCTTATTCAGGTATACAGGGCATTTAGAAACAGCTACTTCTGGAAATGTTTGGGGTTATTCTATAGGAATGATAAATACTTTGGTTCTCTGTGAGAGAAGAGCTGATGCATGGAATAGACTACTAAATTACATTAAAGCAAGCACTAGTTTCGATATTTTTTAAAAAGTCTGGACACATTATTTTAGCAACTATTTTGGCATATTGATAGGCTAGAAGAACATTAATGCCCATGCTTGCAGTATTTGTATGTATGTATGTATGTATGTATGCATGCATGCATGCATTTATCATATGTCTGAGGTACATGGTACCATACACACACACACACACACACACACACACACACACACACACACACACACACACACACACACACACACACACACACACACACACAGATATCTATATGTGTAGCTATATCTATATCTATCTATGTATATATACACAAATATACATATGCATATATCAACTACTGAGTTCTGAATCATCATGCATGTTTTACTGAGTACTGAAAGACTGCATTCAAGTAGTAGAAATTGCTTGGATTGACCTTCCACCCCACCCCACCCCTCATAAGACCCATATTAGTGCTTGTTTTTTCTCAGTTTTGTTGAGTTGTGTCATGGTTCTTTTTTTTCACATTGAACAGTGGTTGCGTGAACAACAGCTTGACAAAAACATATATATTCATGCAATGTATGAATGTAGGTATGCATATCTATATTTATCTCTCTGTTTCTGTCTATGTAAGGAAGAGCACAGGTGACATAGGGGTTAAAATCTTCTCCTCCAAAATACAGTGATCTGTGTTTGATTGCGTTTGCATGCTTTTCTTGTGTGTTTGTTTGGGGTTTGGAGGATTCCTACAAAAAAAAAAACACACACTTGTTATTTTCATGTCAAGGATGGAAGGTAATGCATTCTAGTCCAGCCATACCACTTGAACTTGAGAGATCTGATGATAGGACGCCCTCAGATTTAAATGGAGTCATGAGCAGTAGCACAAAGTGTACTGGAAAAGTCATGTGAACCAATAACCACTTTAGGTGTTATCTGTAGTGTACAGGATCCTTTATAAAGGAGAACATAGAGTTGTATGGTCCAACCATTTTAAGCATCAGCTATGGTACCCAGCATCTTCTAGACTGCAGAACACCATCTGTGCACTGCATAAGAGCTAGCAAATTGGTGGTATTGACTCTAGGTGATTTAGTTGACATTTTTTTATGCATATATCAAGTCACTGTGTACCATGTATCAGTGGACCAAGCAGAATGCATTTTGGCTGATTTAATCAATTTACATTTGCTTAAAATCAAAACGTGCATAAAGATATTTTATTGCCACACACAAAATGATAACCATTATCCAGTCTTTCAAACATTCTGTAACATCACTGGGACGTCTTTGTTTTGTATGGAAAATGTCTTATTGCCATTTAAAGCTCAACATGGTACTGGCATGCCTGTAATCTACCTGCACTATTGTTTTGACCATAGTAATGTCAGATATCCTGCAATACAATAAGGATGTTGCCAGCATTCAAACCACATTGACACAGTGTTTGTGTTTTTAGCACATGTAAACAAAGAAGCAATGATCAAACTTTCAGTACTTAAAACGGTAACATATGCTCCTTCAACCTTCAACTAAGTCATGTTGAGTAGCAGTTCACTACTCCAAGTTGCAAATGATCTAACTACTTTTTCTCTAACCTGAGCACAACATGAGTGAAGTGATGCATATTATTCAACAGTATACCTGTTGTGTAACCACAATAGGCTTAAAACATAAACCCAGCTTCAGAATAGCCTCAGACAATCTGCCTTATGCTTAAACCTGTCAATCAGTTTTAAAGAGGTTGCAAATAACCCACAGAAATGATAAATAATACATGGCATATATTTTATGATCAAGTTTCCCTGTCTTAGTTTCTCTTGGTAAAATGAAATACTACAGAGAACTATAAATGAGTTACCGCATAGCAAACACTTAAAGTCTATGACCAACTTCATAATAACTATGAAGCCTACACAACTCAAACTCTAGACCTCTGTTGTGAGAATCCAGGGTATAATTACTAAACAATAAAGTACATACAGCTTGTCAGTGATAGTAGAGAAAAGCAACCCCCTGGAATACACTGGAAATAATAATAAAAAAACACCTAGGACATTCCATGCCGCACCTCACCCTACACCTAACTAGACATACTCACCCCCTGCATTTAAGTTTATACAACAGAACATAGATGAAATGAAAAGTAACAGTATTCTTTATTATTAAACTCACTTATAGTTACTATGGGACATAATGCTCTTACAAAAAACACAAAGTAGCACACCGGCCTGGTGATGGTGGTGGTTTTTTTTAATGATGTACTGTTTGCAGCACCGCATATCAATAGTTGTTCCACATTTATAACAAACAAACAGTCCTCCCCTCTCCTGCAAATAGCAATCACAGTTATTACTTTTATTTGGTGCTCTCAATTACAGAGATATAACAATATACTGAATTCTGAAACTACAAGCTAACTCCCCAGATACAAAGACATTTTAACCAAGTGGTTCATATATGAGGGAGCATCCCTCCTCACATGCATATATGAATCCAGCTTCTACAATTACTTTTACAGTTTTAATACAAGAATACCAAATATTTCACATATCAAGTAGAAAAAATTAGCAGAAACTGACAATAAATGTAGAGGTGGATTCCATTAGGTAGATGTGTACAGTGCATCATGCAAAATAAAGACTTCAGTGCACCAGCTGCATATGCGATTTTAGAAGATATGCTGTAAGCAGTTTGAGTACTTATTTATTTAGCATAGGATAATTATGTATCCTGCACATGCCTGTTGAATTCCAAATCACACCGTGCAGTCCCAAGGCAACTTAAATGCGACAAACTACAAAGCCGACCCTGTTTCCAAAATTCGCAGTGAATGCCATACAGCAACACAAAAAAAGGAAGGTACTCCCATGGAATCCTACAGAATCCATAACAATACTAACAAAAACAATACTACCTGCAGTGAGTAAATTGCAACAGGCTGCGGTCCCGCATGCTATGTGGGACGATTTGGGTGTGCATCTCAGAAGGCAGCCAGCTAGTCAGGCAGCCAGGCTAGAGCTAAGCCAACTCTCAGATCAAAAAATCATTGACAGGTACCACCCAGACAGACACTAAGTGCAGGCTGTGTGCAAGATGTGTGCCCCACACACACATGCAGACATTGCAAGGCAACCCCATAATTCTTGAAACAAATCTGTCTGACCCTAGGCGTACTGGCATCAGGGACATTTCAGACATATGGGAGATGCTGTAAGAGTGTCACAGACAGCTGCCAGTTGTATCCTCACACAGTTCCTGACAAAGTGCAACAAGGTAGATGAACACATACATTTTTTTCCATCTATAGCCAAGGAACAGCGAAGTGTGATGCACCATTTCTATAACATCACAAACATCCCCCATATTCTTGATGCAACAGACTGCTCCCACATCTCTATTAAGGCCACTGTGCACTCAGAAACTGAAAGATGGATCAATAGAAAGGGACGGTCATTCCTGTACTGCCAGGAGGTGTATGCAGCAAATGGCAGCATAACAAGCAACATGACAACACACCCCAGGAGTGTCTGTGATGCTACCATATAGAGGGAACGTGGTCTGAGGGCTGCATTCCAGCAAGGTGAAATACCTGAGGGACTACAACTAGGATAAGTACAGGAACACATCTAGGATGTAAGCTAAATACATCCATGTCAACATTATTCATGATGACTACATATGTGTTTCCTCTCCCTACAACAAGTGAATGTGGTTATCCACTTGACCCATGGCTAAAGACCTCACACAGAGAACCTTCCACCCTGCAGAGGAGGCCTACAACAGACTGCTAACCACAACATGAAATACCATAGACTGTCTCTGGTGTACTGAAAACCAGGTTCCGATATCTGGACTCATCCAGGGGTGTATTACAATACACACCTGAAAAGGCAGCACATATGATTACTGTGTGCACCATGCTACACAATATGCTAACAACAACACATGGAGGTCTTCCAGCTGCAGGTCTAGGTGAACTACCCCAAGAGCACCAGATTTCTGAAGAAGACAGTCATCAGCTATCACAGGGTGAGCAGGACAACACAGTGGGTAAAAGAAATAGGAGTGGGAGACAGAGGACGTGACCATAAGACCAGGGCCAGGCAGCATGGCAACATCTGACACACACCTTTGAGTTGTGACAAAGCCACAAGTACAGATGTACACGCATTAAACATTGATGTTCAGGTGTTGCCCCACCACAGCAGCACAGATTACATCTAATGGAAATTACCCAGTAGATGTACACAGTGAGCATCAGACATAATTCTAACATATAACAGTATGAACATATACAAATATACACAACACAGGCCATCAACTCAGGCTACAAGTGATACAGGCATACATACAGACTCATAGTGGTGTACATGTGTATGGGAAATGACAATGGACATACCTCTGTGAACTCCATTCCTATCTCTCCACTATAAAATAATGGGGACAGAAAACCAAGTCAGAACATTCTGCAGAACTGTTGTCAATATAACAAGCAAACTACGTCAATGTAAAATATGTCTAAAATACCATGTAACTGTGGTTAGTCAAAATGACAGATGCACCAGTAAAGATCTATTCTTACTTCTCTGTATTCTTTTCTGTCTTTTTAGGTTCAGAGAGCGGTCTGTGTCTTTCCAGACTCCTGTGGTACCAGACTTCATGACAACCATAGACAGATGACATTGTCAGTTGTCTGCACAGCAGTCATCATTGTCATGGGGTGAGACTGACAGTGCTGGACAGAGAGGATCCACTGTCAGTGTTAATTTAATACAGTCTAGGACACGAACCATCATGGCTCACATAGAGGTCCTGGCTGCCCCTACCACATATGGAAACACTCAGCCCAGGTTGACTCAAAGAGGAGAGTGATGGGATGATGCTAGCATGTGGAAACACACTCTAGAAAGGAGCATGGGTGAAGCTGACTGTCTGGTCATGACTGCTGGAACCATACTAGATTGGCCAGCAGCAGATATGTGTTCAACATGTAGCATAGACATCGATGCCCGATGGGTAAGTGTTGATCTACTGAGAGGGGGCCTGTGTCTCCCATGTGGTACTCGGTTCAGCACAGTCAGGGCATGCAGAACCCTGCTTATACTACATCACTGCTGTTGTATCTCCATAACCAGGAATTCAGCAGACCATGCCACAGATAACATACTTTCATTCTGTGCAGCCAGTGTTGCCATGACCTCACAGTCTCTACACTCCTGTCCTTCACACAACACACCCAGCTGGTATGCAATGGGATCTGTGATTTGGCAAGTGCATGAATGTCAGATCTATGATGTCACTGGGAACATTCATTTGCCTGTAGGAGTCAGCGGACACTCTCCGAAACTTACAAATGCACACCAGCTACACACCTACTTCTATTGCACTGGGCAGTATTACTGTGTTGTGGGGAAGTGTCAACAGGACCAGCAGACTCAGTATGGGACAATGGTCCATAAGACTCATCCTCTCCACCATCGGATGTCCTCACATTGTCAGAATGGCTGGACAACTTTTCCACCACATCTGAGGCTACAGCCTCATCCACATGCCTGTCACCATCTGGACCAGACTGTATCACCAAATCTGTGTCCTATGTGCCAGGGGTCATGTTACCATACTGAGACACATCAGATCCCACATCATGATCAGTGAACTGACTAATGGATGATGAAGACACTGGACGTGCTAAAAAAAAAGACAGAAGAAAGAGTCAGGTAAAGATGCTTATACCACATGTTGGATATCATTACTTCTTCTTCTTTCAGCTGCTCCCGTTAGGGGTCACCACAGTGGATCATTTGTTTCCATTTCTTCCTGTCCTCTGCATCTTACTCTGCCACACCAACCAGCTGCCTGTACTCTCTCACCACATCCATAAACCTTATCTTAGGCCTTCCTCTTTTCCTGTTACCTGGCAGCTTCATCCTTAGCATCTTTTTCCCAATATACTCTGCATCCCTCCTCGGCACATGTCCAAACCAATGTAATCTTGCCTCTCTGGCTTTGTCTCCAAACCTTCCAACCTGGGCTGACCATCTAATATACTTATTCCTAATCCGGTCCACCCTCGTCACACCTAGTGCAAATTGTAACATCTTTAACTCTGCCACGTCCAGCTCTGACTCCTGCCTTTTTATCAATGTCACTGTCTGTCTTCAACCCATATAACATGCTGGTCTCACTACCCTCTTGTAGACCTTCCCTTTCACTCTTACTGATACTAATCTGTCACAAATCACTCCTGACACTCTTCTCTACCCACTCCATCCTGCCCGTACTCACTTCTTCACCTCTCTTCCACACTCACCATTACTCTGAACTGTTGATCCCATGTATTTAAACTCATCCACCTTTGCCACCTCTACTCCCTGCATCCTAAACATTCCTCTATCCTCCCTCTCATTCACACATATATATTCTGTCTTAGTCCTGCTGACATTCATTCCTCTTCTCTCTAGAGCATATCTCCACCTCCCCAGGGTCTCCTCCATCTGTTCCCTACTTTCACTACAGATCACAATGTCATCTGCAAACATCATAGTCCACAGGGACTCCTGTCTGATCTCGTCTGTCAACCTGTCCATCACCATTGCAAATAAGAAAGGGCTCAGAGCTGATCCTTGATGTAATCCCACCTCTACCTTAAACACATCCATCAGTTCCACCGCAGACCTCACTGCTGTCACACTACCCTTGTACATATCATGTACCCTCTTACATGCTTCTCTGACACACCTGACTTCCTCATACAATACTACAACTCCTCTCTAGGCTTCCTATCATGCTTTCTCTAAGTCCACAAAGACACAATGCAACTCCTTCTAACCTTCTCTGTACTTCTCCATCAACACTCTCTGAGCAAACATCGCATCTGTAGTGCTCTTTCCTGGCATGAAACCATACTGCTGATCACTAATCATTACCTCACTTCTTAATCTAGCTTCCACTACTCTTTCCCATAACTTCATGCTGTGACTGATCTATTTAATCCATCTGTAGTTACTACAGCTCTGCACATCACCCTTATTCTTGAAAATCGGTACCAAAACACTTTTTCTCCATTCCTCAGGCATCCTCTCACTTTCCAAGATTTCATTAAACAATCTAGTTAAAAACTCCACTGCCATTTCACCTAAACACCTCCATGCTTCCACAGGTATGTCATCTGGACCAACTGCCTTTCCATTCTTCATCCTCTTCATAGCTATCCTAACTTCCTCCTTGCTAATCGACTGCACTTCATGATTCACTATCTGCACATCATCCAACCTTCTCTCCCTCTCATTCTCTTCATTCATCAACCCCACAAAGTACTCTTTCCATCTGCTCAACACACTCTCCTCACTTGTGAGTACATTTCCCTCATTATCCTTTATCACCCTTACCTGCTGCACATCTTAACTAGCTCGGTCCCTCTGTCTAGCCAATTGGTACAGGTCCTTTTCTCCCTCCTTAGTGTCCAACCTTTTATACAACTCTTCATATGCCTTATCCTTAGCATTCTCCACCTCTCTCTTTGCCATGCACCTCATCTCCTTATACTACTGTCTACTTTCTTCATCTCTCTGACAATCTCACTTCTTCACCAACCTCTTTCTCTGCATACTCTCCTGTACTTCCACAATCCACCACCAGGTCTCCTTTTTAGCTGTCTCCCTTACCAGCTCTGCTGTAGTTACCCAGCTATTCGGTAACTCTTCATTGCCACCCAGTGCCTGTCTTAACTCTTCCCTGAACTCCACCTCACAATTACCCTTTTTCAATTTTCACCATTTGATCCTTGGTGCTGCCCTCACACTGCTCCTCCTCTTCTTGATCACCAATGTCATCCTACAAAGCACCATCCTATGCTGCCTAACTGCACTTTCCCCAGCCACCATTTTACAGTCTCCAATCTCCTTCAGACTTGCCCTTCTACATAAGATATAATCCACCTGTGTGCATCTCTCTCCACTCTTGTATGTCAGCCTATGCTCCTCCCTCTTGTTAAAATATGTATTCACTACAGCCATGTCCATCCTTTTCACAAAATCCACTACCATATGACCTTCTGCATTCCTTTGCTTAACACCATACCTACCCATCACTTTCTCATCCTCTCTGTTCCCTTCAACAACATGCCCATTGAAATCTGCTCCAATCACCATTGTCTCACCCTTGGGTACAGTCATCACCACTTCATCCAACTCACGCCAAAATATTTCTTTCTCATCCATCGCAAGCCCAACTTGTGGAGCATAGGCACTAACAACATTCATCATTACACCATCAATTTCCAGCTTCATAAACATCACTCTATCCGACACTCTTTTCACCTCCAAAACACTGTTAGCATACTGTTCCATCAGGATAACCCCTACGCCATTTCTCCTCCCATCCACACGATTATAAAACAATTTGAATTTGATGCACCTAGCCTTGTTCCCCTTCCATCTGGTCACTTGCACACACAATATACTAACCTTGCTTCTGTCCCTATCAGTTAGCTCTCTCCCTATACCAGTCATACTGCCAACATTGAAAGTTCTGAACCTCACTACCACAGTCCTAGCCTTTACCTGGCTTCAGGCATGCCTTCCCCCTCTTCTACTCCTTTACTGACGGGTCCTAATTGTTTTATTGACAGTATGGTTCATCGACCTGTACTTTGTCGAGATTAATTTAGTGAAAGTGCATTTTGTTGAAAATGCACTTTTGCTAAAGTAAACAAACAAAAAAAACATGCAGTTTTGATGTTGTCTTAGTTGTACATCAATGTATACTGTTGATGTACAACTAAGGAAAGTTTTGTTGAGATCGTAGTATAGTGGGGATAAGGGAATATTCCCTTTTCCCCACTGTAGTGCAATCTCGAAGTGAGAATATTAAAGTAGGGGGTTGTGCGGGTGCAGGGGTGCTTGCCCTCCTTCATATCACTGTTTACTGTGTTATTTTTCTTTTTTTAGTTCGTTTTTATTTCTTTATTCCGTGAAAGTGCATTTTCGATGGAATGCACTTTCGCAGAAGTGCGTTCAAGGAAGTACTGTTCGATGACCCGTACTTTCGATTTAAAAACGTAGATCCTTACTGACATATGCCACATATATCACTGCGATGTTACAGATACTAAGGACTTACCAGGCGGTCTTATCTGGGAATGGCCCATAGAATGTATATAAAAGGGAGTTGGCAATTATGTTATATATGCAACATACATGACATATGTGAGGAATGCAAAGTAAATGCACACCTGACATGTCCTTGTGGGAATTTAGTTCTGGAGGCGAGGGCTGAGATGGACCTGTTATAGGGAAATAAAGGCATACATTCAGCATTATTAATCATATGCTACCCAGCATGTACCATTCCAACTGAAGCAAAACAGACAGTAGGTAATATATTCACATACCAGTTGGTCATGGCTGAGATGCCGATGTTGGTTGTCCTATTCAGAGGTAGAAGGATACAGTATTAATGGAGGAAAACAACAGAAGTAACAGCAATGACATGTATGAAATTGAGATAATAGCACAAGTTACACCCGCCTGATATGGTGAGTTTGTCTGTCATAATGAAGAGCCTGCAGTGGGAAAATGTAGACGAAGCAAAAGCAGTCATGTATACAGATACTGGCATAGGCGCATGATGCCATAAACAACACAGTAACAGGATATGGTGATACTCACGTGATGTACAGTGAACTTGTTGGCCAGATGCCCCTGTGTAGAAAAACGGTGGCATTAATTTCATACAACACATACTGCACAGTGCTGCAGCCTATGAACACAGTGCGGGACCATAGCTGGTCTGTCTGTAGGTGAACCTGCATGGCTCATGTTGTCAAAAGATGTATCTGTAGGTTACAATTTCAGGGATATATCAATATCAGACTATACATCACGGGTATGACAGGAATCAGAGGCAATAACAGGTAATGGTCACAGTAACAGTATATGGAGACACTCACCTGTCATGTCTTGCTGTTGAGTAGAAGTGGATGGACCTGTGCTCATGGATGCAGACAACATTACACATATTGTTTGCATTGTTATATATGTGCTAAAGTTGTATGGCAATATGTCATTACACTTACACTGGTCATTATCACCCTGCGTGGACCCATGTGCATGATGCAATTCTGCTGATGCAACACAAAAATAACAATACATGAATATGAATGCAACAATATGCATGCAACAATAATCTGTAATGAGGTACTCTATATGCAACAATGTTATACAAAGTAATATATGCATGTGCAGTTTGGAACAGCTGCTTCTATCCCACCCCCAGGTATGCGGCACTCCCCACTCACCATATGCAGTGTTGTATTAAACTGTGTGATCTCATCTGGGGTGTCAGTGGTGGGCCACAACTGTTGGCATCCCTTGACCTCTCTTACCAGCATACCATGTTGGCTGTACAAAGGATCATGTCACAGCACCATCAAGAACAGGCCTCCCGGGATCTACTGTGACCTCCCACAGCATTAAGCATGTTGGTGAAGTCAGTTCACACTTAATTTCCTGCACATCAAAAGAGACTCCATCCATGTTGGTGGAGAGCATCTATGATAATTTTGTTTACCTGTGACCACAAATCATTGCCTCTAGCTCTATTTGCCATCAGGAAGACAGTTATATCAACATGGTTAGATTAATGTGGGCAACCATGTAAGGAAATGATTATTTTGACAGCTTATGCCTATTTACCCTCTCTACATTCCTGTGCATTGCCAAGTTCTGTGAAATAGTCCCCGTCCCATATAACACTGTGGCAAATAAAACAACACGTGATTTGAAAACAATAACTAAATACATAAGACTTGGAGCAACAACATAATTTGTGATGTGTGTATAGGCTATCTGTGGGGTTAGAAACCATTATAGTTGAGGTCCAACCAAAGGAACATTGGGCCACATGACCCATACACTCTGTATGCAGTTCACATTAACATACTACTTATAACATAGGTATAAAACAAAATATTGAATTGATTTCACACACATCCTATATTGTCAATAGCTGTAATGCAAGTCAAGCCTAAACAGACAACCTTTGTAAAAAAGGCAGTCATATTAACTTGAACTGATATACACGAATAGCTTATATCAATACAATCAATAGTGAGAACTGGATGCTATCCCCATTAGCAGAGAGTATCTGTACATTATCAAGTCAACAACTTACTGAAAACATTGAAAGCCCCCTTGTCCTTAAGCATACCACAGACAGTACATGGAAAGCAGAAATAAACACAGAGGTAGTTTTATTAAGACAATATTTCTAGTGCATGTTTTAATAAGCATCAGTGAATAAATATCCATAACATAAATACAAATGCATACTACGTAGCAATATTTGGGTAATGTCAGAATCTGTAAAATTTTAAAAATGCTTATATAGATACGTTCTTGTTGATATTTACTGGTATTTTGCACTTGTTTATGACTATAGCTTTTATTGCTCGGATTGTTATGAATATCTCCATTATCTGTAATTTTCTGCTATTAGAAGCCCTTTTACTGCAGTTTTAAGCAAGATATTCCAGCAAAATGAATGTGGAATATGATAACACTGGCAAATTGAATTTAATGTATTGGCAAATTGAATTTAATGTATAAGTGTGTCATTGTTTATTAATTCCAGTTCACCACCCTTCTCGTATTTATACTTGTAAGGAATGAGATGGGCAGATATACATTTTTGACTGTAGAACAGGGACATCCCCTGATATCAGGGATATTTTTGATGTATGAGTTCTAAGTTGGCAACAAAATATTTATATATATTTTATGTCCTCCAACCTAAACTACATTTCTATGTATGTGATGAACAGGAATTTGCAGTTGTCTGTTAAGAACAGCCATGTATTTCATGACAGTGTTTCATTGTCTGAGCTGTGAAATTTTACTGTTGTGTTTTTGTGCCATGACCACTGTGCTGACATGCTTTCATGCTTGCATGTTTTTCATAAATGCACAGCATGTTTTATTTTATTTTAACTATCTTGTAAAGCATAAGCCATGATCCACCTTACTATCCCATCCCTGCACATGCATACTTTTGATTTGGTTAAATGCATTTCCTCCATGGAACCTCAGGCAAGGTGGCTTAGCTAGTCTGGTAGGTATCAGGGCTCAAGTGTGAGCATAGCTGTGAGTTGCTAGTTTGATTCTTAGATCTTTCAATGTGTAAAGGACTGTGGGTGCAGATTCAGTAATGTTATTTGAGTTAAAAGTTAGGGAACATGAGCTGATCAACATATTAACTGATAGTTTATACCTACATAGAATCATTCATACATGCTTTTTACTTTTTGAAAATGTGGAGGAGCAAGCTTGGAATTGTGCCTTGTACATCGAGCTGATGCACAGGCTGGTGGAGCAGCACAGGTGGAGAGGTATGTTGATTACTTTTTCAAATTTTGTACATGGAATAGATCTGATCATTGTTAGAGGACTTTTTTGTTTGTTTGTTTTTGTATTGCCATGCATATTACCTCTAATGCAGGAATACCCATCACGCATCTGTAAGGAACATGCAGTAGTCATACAATCCCTGTGGTTACCAGCATGAATTTCATAAAAATATGTTTAATTAGGAGTTAGCAGCAATCCATGTTCGCTGAAGGTAATGTTTTCAATTGTATGTTACAACATAGATGACAGTCAGTTATGTGTATCTGTCACAGTGCTTTGATTACAATGGTTCACATACAAGTTAATAGTGTTTTGTCTGCTATTTGTACTGCAGGTGTTGGTGCATTTGTATGTGTGGATGTGGTACTCAATGACTGATCTGTGCTAAATGGGTGTCTGCTGTCTCACTTTGGGTGATCTTGGATCTTGTGTTTAGGGATAGTTGTGTACATAGCCATTCTTGTTCTTCATTTTTAACTGACTGTTGCAAAATTACCAGTTAGCCCTTATGTGTCTGTAATTTGCAGGGTCATACACAGTCATTGCTATTACATGTTTTTAGGGCACTGATACCTTAGTAGTCAGACAGTACTGTGTGTAGGACATAACCTGTGTTTTCATATGTCACAGGCTGCCACCGTGTTTATGATTTTCCATTATTTTTAGGCTTTTATGTTGCATTCCAAAGATTTGATGATGGGTTCCCAATGACCATGTTGCCTTGCTCAGCTCATTTGCATATAGCTTTTATATCTCCAACTGACTTGTCATCTTGCTATGTCTTTATTATACCACTATGTTAATTTGTGGCTCTTCATATCACTCATTACATGCACAGACACTCGGGTTACAGTTGTCTTTCACACACCAGCATTAATGTGCAAGGCACCCATACAAGATAGGAAACATGGAAATAGTTATATTATTTCAGGCAGTCCGCTGGCCAATGTAGTGAGGCATACATCAGATATTGCTCACTGAAGGGCAGAGTACTTGTGTTATGTTATTTTCATAGTGTTATTTTGCAAAGTAAACTCATGTGAGTGTTGCATGCCACAGTATCATATGTAAGTGTTCTGGCTGTGTGCATGCTTGGTAAGCGTAATGATGGCTGATAAACCAGTGTTCAGGTAACAGTGTTATTTCCAAGTGTTGCATGCCACAGTATCATATGTAAGTGTTCTGGCTGTGTGCATGCTTGGTAAGCATAATGATGGCTGATAAACCAGTGTTAAGGTAACAGTATTATTTCCAAGTGCTCTATGCCACAGTATCATATGTAAGTGTTCTGGCTGTGCGCATGCTTGTTAAGCATAATGATGGCTGATAAACCAGTGCTCAGGTAACAGTGTTATTTCCAAGTGCTGCATGCCACAGTATCATATGTAAGTGTTCTGGCTGTGCTCATGCTTGTTAAGTATAATGATGGCTGATAAACCAGTGTTCAGGTAACAGTGTTATTTCTCAAAAAAACACCAAAAAACCCACCAAAAAACACCAAAAAAAAATTTTAGGATACCATACACTATATCCCAGAGGAATGAATTTAGAGAGTGGACTTGTAGTATAAAATAGAGTAATTTTGGAATAGTTTATGTTATATTTATGAAATTTGAATATTTGAATGCATTTATATGTATTTAAATGCTTTATGTATTTAATTGTTGTAATGCATATTTGGTAAATAATGAGTTGGCTTTTTTCATATAAAATGTTAAATAATTTGTATAAAATGTTAAATTATTTATGAAATTATAGTTAGATGAATTTATTAGTATTTATAGGTATTTAGTTTTAGTAGCACATAATAGTAGGTATGTAGTGTTTATACAATATTGTTAGGCAATATATATTTAAAGTGCATTTGAAGCATTAATTGAATAATGATGAATGTAATAATTATTTAATAAGTTAATTGATGAGAATATAAAAAGAAAATGTGTGTATATGGTTAGTGTTCCACCGAAGGCGAATTGCCGAGGTACCAGAACGCAAGTTTTCGTATGGATTAAAGGAATCTTCTTTTTCACTTCACCTTTTTGCCTCTTTTTTGGTGTTTTTTTTGAGGATTTGTGGCACTCTTTGTGGCTTTTAACAGTGTTATTTCCACAGGTAAGTTATTTTATGCATGTCATGTTATGGCCTGGAGTAACCTGCTCACATTCTGTGATGGATACAGTGGCCCTGACATGGGACTGTATTGAAATCATCTACAAGTATAGATAATAGGACATAGGGAATGTATCATAGGTTCATAGGTTGGTACAAGGCTATTGGCCGTAGGGCCTACACAAGCCTAGCCATAACAATTCCCTGGATATTTCTTCCCACAATATTTAATTCCCTGGACCCCTGTCTAGCAGGGCGACTGATGTGATTCCCGTGGTGAATTTCCTATCTCCCATCCAATCGTCAAGGTTCCTTTTGAAGAGGGCCAAGGAGGTGCTCTGCTTCACATGTATGGGCAGTCTATTCCAGAGTATGGGGAGTCTCTGAGTCAGGAACCTATCCCTCCAGCAGGTTTTGTTCATTGTGATGACAAGGTTTAGATCCCTGAAGCATATGGCTCTGAGGGATTGAGATTTCTTTAAGTGGAGCATGTCCAACAGCTCAGGGTTTGACATGACCTTGTATGTTAAGCAGAGAAAACCTCTGAGTGGACGATATGCCAAAGCATATAGCTGGAGTTTTTTTAGATGGTCAGCATAGGGCATCTGCTTTAGGCCTGTGATTATTTTAGTGAGGTATTGCTGTAGCCTTTCCAGCTGTTGCAGTTGTCTTGTGAGGTACATACCAAACGGGGTGTTGTACTCTATAACAGGTCTAAAGAAGGATGAGTATAGTTGGACAATGACCTCCTTTTTTCTGGATGAAAAGCCCTTAGTGATGATGTGCGCCATATAGAAGGATTTCCTGACTGCTGTGGCAATGTGGTTATTGAAGGTGAGACCACATTCCACCTGTGTTCCTAAATCACACTTTCGGTGTTTAGTGTACTGCCACCTATGTAGTAATTCATGGGTACATGGTTTTTCCCAAAGGGGATAACTATACATTTCTTGGCATTAAGCTTGAGCCCGTGGCTCTGGCACCAAGCATCTGTTTCTGTAAGGCCCTTTTGTAGAATATCCACATAATTTGGGGATTCAATAATGGCTCCCACTTTGCAGTCATCTGCGAACTTTGTTAGCCAGTGTCCCTTAGTGTTGGCCTGTACTTCAGAGAAGTAGATGCCAAACAAGAGCGGTCGCAGGACTGAGCCCTGAGGTACTCCACTTGTCACTTGTCTGGAGCTGGATTTGCATGTGCATATATCCATCCTCTAGAAGCAATTATTTTATTTTACTCCTCCTATATAATCCTTTTTGGCCATATCATCTGAGAATGTGGTTTTATTGACATCTGCAATGTATGCTGATATACGTTTATTCTCATACAGACATGACATGCTGAAAGTATAGTAGTTGCTGTCTGTTAGATTTCTGATGTGCATATCAGTTTGTGGTTTATGTCAGCCATGCTTTTCACAGGAATGAGCGGCCTGATAGACACATAGTTTTCATTGTTATGGTTTTGATTAATGACCTACAGTGTTTGGCCTATGGTCATACACTTGACTATAGTCATACCTTATTTCAAGGTGCCATACTGACTGTTTTCTGCCTGTGCATTGTGTCACAGTGGGAATGTTATGTACTCATATAGTTGCAGGTCTGCAACTATATGAGTACATATAGTTGCAGGTATGCATATTATGCAATTTATTTCTTATCTTGGGATTCACTTTGACAGAGCATGTAACTTGTGGGCAATCAGCCAGAAGCCAGAGATGAGCACATGCCAGATCACTGTTTGAATCCTCAGATGATGATGATGATGATGATGATGACCATGATAGAGATCATGTTAACAACAAGGAAGAAGCTGGACCTGCACATGCCATAATCCCTGTTGTACCCTTGAGGAGGTGTTTCCCAGTACCACCATAGGAAGATTCTCGCAAACAGATCCAGGAAGTGATGACTGATGTCTTGCAGACAAAGATGAGGGATTGATGGGAATTTTCTTTCAGTTCTTTCAGAATATGGCATGGGCTATGCTGGACCCATTCAGGGAAATAGCACAGGAAATAATTTGCAATTTTCATCCCAATCAGAACCATCCCTCAGGACCATAAATATTTGCCATATAGGTGACTGGACTGTAGATACACACTTGTGCATGCATATCATTTTGCTGCCATGCTTATTTGATACATGACCAAATATACACTGCAGATGTCATGTGACATTTAGCATTATGTTGCACCTGGTACATGGCACACATTACCAAATTAGACTGGTAGTCAACATGCTGCTGTCCATAAGTTTATGTACTTGATGCATACATTGCTCCCTGTTTGCAAGTACTGTACTCATTACGTTGCATGTGTGTGTGTGTGTGTGTGTGTGTGTGTGTGTGTGTGTGTGTGTGTGTGTGTGTGTGTGTGAACTCCTTTTCATGCAGTGCAACATATTGTTCTTATGGTCAGTGCACTGTGGCCCTGTATGTCACAGTCATACATTTTGCAGTTAACATGCTGCTGCTGCTGCAAGAATTCCACTGTATACATGTATGGGAATGACAGCAGCTCACTAACAACATCATACTGATACTCCACAAATAACACTGCGGTATGGATATGATGTTTGCTTCGCCATGTCATATCTGTATAACAGCAGGACATATCCTTACCCCTGTGCTTCGAATGACACTTGCACTGTCACACTGTCATAATGGCTTTGTGTGTGGCATGTATTGGCAGTGATGGCACCATGTTGAATCATATAAATGTGTCTGCTATATATATAGGCAGTCCTACTTTACTGAATGCATAGATTGCCAACGTACACCCTGGTACTGCTGATTTATATAGTAACATTACACTATGGCTTGTTTGCCTATGTTATATTTCTGCATGCATTCCTTATTCAAATAAATTTGCACATTTCAGCAAATGATGTACATATGCACTGATGTACATACATGTCACTGCACATATTCTGATCAACAGAGAAACACAATTGTACCTTGGACTGTGGGGATTCTTTGACTTCATGTTAATGTGCTGTAATGTTGTTCACAGGAGTGTTCTATGCTCAGTCATACCCATGATCAGTGATATGTATAGTAACACAGGTGTTTATTCTATATGTTGTTTTACACTGGCATGGCAGGATATATATTATGTGATACAGATTCTTAGCTTGTTTACCTATGCTTCTTGCTGTTAGATGATTGCACAATACTGTGTGTGTGTGTGTGTGTGTGTGTGTGTGTGTGTGTGTGTGTGTGTGTGTGTGTGTGTGTGTGTGTGTGATGTATACATAGCCATTTTTGTTGACATTAACAATACCGTCTGCTCATGTGACATACATTGGTCATTCACTTCAATGTAAATTGAGTTGAGTTCAACACCACCCTATATGGTCTGCACATGTATTTACAATGTTTTCCCAAAGTGTTGTCTTGGTTTATTGTTTGCCTACATAGCTTTGCTGCCATGTCCTCCTTGATATGGGTCCATGTTGTCCACCTTCTCCCTTGCAGGTATTGCATATATCTTACACATCTGTATGGTAAATGTTCACCTTCCTTGAAATTTTCATACATTTTCATGAATTTGTTTTGCTAGTAGATCAACTTGTCCCAATCCTATGGACATTCTGCAGATGCAGGACATATTCACCCAAATTGTCAGCTATTGCTTGCAATACACCCTTGTTCTTGTTAACACTTGTGCATTACATATTAACCATGTAATTTGTGAAACTTCATCTACATAACCTGATAGTTGTTATATAGCAGTAATCAAAGATTTCAGAATGCACATTATTACATGTCATAATTGTGTTAGTGTGTGTGTGTGTGTGTGTGTGTGTGTGTGTGTGTGTGTGTGTGTGTGTGTGTGTATTGACATCACTTTCTGATAGTTCTCTGGTTAGGCAAATGAAGGTTATACATATACGTCTATATCTGTGTGTTGCATCTGACACAGCATATGTCTGCAACATATGCATTCCTTTACACATCTGTTTAGGTTGTGTATACCTTCTTGTGTAAGTAACAGACAGTTGGCTGCTTTGTTACAGTATTGTTATTTGGCACTATGCTTGGTTGTTTGCTTTTCACGTGCATGATCACATTTTCTATTCTCTTCTGCGCTGGTATTCTCCAGCATTCCATGGGATGCATTTTCTCATGTGTGCTATTGATTGGTTTACACTTACACTGCTGACAGACCACTTTGGTATTAGATCATTTATTCAGTGTGTACTGTGATCCCTATTTATTATCCTACAACACACAACTGACATCAGTCTTACACATCCAGGCATACCTCTCAACCATACTAAATTCCTCAGTATTTACAGGTTTTGAGGGCAAAATAATAGGGTGCCATGAATTCTAGAGTGGCCCCTTTAATTTCTGATTTTTTTTTTTTCTGTATTACAACTTTAAATTTATGGCTGGCATCACCAGCCTACAGGGCATGCGTTATGACATCAGCCACTGCCTGTTCTCGGTTAGAGACAGTTTTAGTTTGAACTGTTTTGGAGGGAATTTGTACACAGTTTACACTTTGCAGAGTCTGCCCACATGAGCTCAGCCTCCAAGAGGTAAGAAAACAACTACATATTTGTTGCAAAAGTCTGTTCAAATTTAATTTCCCTACCTCTGTGTCTGATATTTTGCTGGGCTGCTGCTCGCTGCATTCAGAATGAACTATGTATTAAGTCAGTTTGAACCTATGTAAAGTTGGGCTGCTCTGTCTGCTCTATTATTTATCCTGTTGCAAATCCTGTGTGTGTAAAATATTTTGCTGGGATGTTCCATAATTCAGAATGAACTGTGTATGTGTATTTATTCAGAACAAAATGTATACTTATTCTGCTGCAAGGGGTGTGTGAACTACCGCTGTGTGTATTAAGTGCCCCGTTCATGTATTAATTTAATCTGCTTTGCTGTGGGTATCCTGCTGCCACTGTGCAAGGTGTGTGTGAATGATCTGCTCTGTTTATTTATCCTACTGCTCCATTTGTGATTTAATCATCTACAAGGTGTATTTATTTATCCTGCTGCTGGTGTGTGAGCAATCTGCTCTGTTTATCCTGCTGCTCTGTTCGTGATTTAATCATCTGCAAGATGTATTTATTATCCTGCTGCCGGTGTGTGTGTGTGTGTGTGTGTGTGTGTGTGTGTGTGTGTGTGTGTGTGTGTGTGTGTGTGTGTGTGTGTGTGTGTGTGTGTGTGTGTGTGTGTGTGTGTGTGTGTGTGTGTTTGTGTGTGAACGATCTGCTCTGTTTATTTTGCTGCTCCATTCGTGATTTAATCATCTGCAAGGTGTATTTATTTATCCTGCTGCCTGTTGTGTGTGTGTGTGTATCAACGATCTGCTCTGTTTATTTATCCTACTGCTCCATTCATGATTTAATTATCTGCAAGGTGTATTTATTTATCCCTCTGCCAGTGTGCAAATGATCTGTTCTATTTCTCCTGCTGCACCATTCATGACTTAATCATCTGCAAGGTGTATTTATTTATCCTGCTGCTGGTGTGTGAATGATCTGCTCTGTTTATTTATCTTGCTGCTCTGTTCATGATTTAATCATCTGCAAGGTGTATATATTTATCCTGTTGCTAGCGTGTGAATGATCTGCTCTGTTTATTTATCCTGTTGCTCTGTTTGTGATTTAATCATATGCAAGGTGTATTTTTTAATCCTGCTGCCGGTGTATGTGAACAATCTGCTCTTTATTTATCCTACTGCTCTGGCCATGATTTAATCATCTGTAAGGTGTATTTATTTATCCTGGTGTGTGTGTGTGTGTGTGTGTGTGTGTGTGTGTGTGTGTGTGTGTGTGTGTGTGTGTGTGTGTGTGTGTGTGTGTGTGTGCGTGTGTGCGTGTGTGTGTGTAAAATGTCCCAGTTAGCGTTACTCAGACTCAAGGAGCAAGAGCCTAAATTCTCTACCTATAGCACCATCACTTGTGATTCAAGGAGTTATGTTTGATTTTGTTCCTGTAAAAATTTGTGGTTTTCTGATTTCATTAAAAAATGACAGTCATCTAAATCTGTCGTCCTATCTGGAAATGCATGGTAACACAAAACTTTATTCTAGCAACTTTTCTAAGATTATGCAAACAATGTTTAGAATGTGTCCCTGGTTTTGGCCCTTTGCTCTCCCAATAAATGTTGGCTTTTTCCAGATTTCTTGTGCTGCGTAGTTCTTCAGGGGGAGAGAAGCTTAGTGCTGCTTATATTACATCTGTTTGTGCTAGTAGCACAAGAAATAGCATGCTTGCCTTTTGATGCAGAAGGCTGTGGGTTCTGCTCCCACACTATATGGATAGATTGCTGATATGGTACTATGTTGGCAGAGATACCCAGTAACTATGAACCTGTTATCAGTTTGCCATCCATTCCCTATTTCAATATTACTAGCTTATCGTTTTTTTAATGTAACATAGGGAATTTATTCCTCAAGAGCAACAGGCACTTTATTTGTAGATGAAACAATGAAATATAAAGTTGTTTGGTAACAGCAACCTCTTCATCAGTTACAAATCTCTTTAATGTGGAATTATTTAGATGCATTTTACTTCTGCAGAGATTGTGCATATTTACTGATACTGGTGAATTGTAGAAGTTTAAGTAGACTTTTATGATGGAAATATTCTGAACTGGGCAGTTTTGTCATTATTGGTTCATGTATTTTTGTTTCATTGCTTACTGGAAAATTTTTGAATACAGTAAATTTAAAACACACTCTAACAAGTGTGCTGTGTTATACAAGGAATATAATTTAATACAATCAGGAAGGTGTATCAAAGAACACATGTTTTGTGTGCAAGGGGCCTATGATTTGAAAACAGCCCAAAGGTAATCTTTATCCGCCACTAGCCAGATCCATTTTCTTTGAATGTGGGTTTCAATGCTATTTCAATGAATGTGAGTTTTAAGGGCAGAGAACTGGAGTTTTAATAAAGTCTTTTAGTGTTACTGCTATAAAATGTAAAATAAAAGTTAAAATGAAATGCTGATAATCATTGTAGAAGTACAGCAGTATGCACATTAGAGTATTTATGGTAAATGGGGCAAAATAACCAAGTAATGGGACATTGGAATGGATGCAGGGGGGAGAACTGTGTATGGGGGGGCCCCATTCGACCATTATTTTGTGAAGGGTGAAAACTTAAAGACAGCCCCAGGTGGCACAAACTCTAGCTACACCACTGATCAATAGGTCATGGAGAATTGCTTTTGGAGGTCCAACCAGAATACAATACTCTTTTGCTGAGATTAGAATATTGACTACCATTAAATGCCCTACTTTTACCACAAAACCCACATACTGCAAGTCACCAAAAAAAATCCTAAGATTCATCATCTTTTCCCTTCCTAGTGAACATCATTGCTACACATTAAAAAAAAAAAAAAAGGTTACCATTTACTACAGGGTCTGGGGACATATTTTGGTTGTTCAGTTTACGTTCCACAATCTCATTGGAGTGGGAGGGGTTATATAATTATGTATGCAATTGTTTTGTTAAGTAGCATAAAGATTTGTACCTATTTTTTATGGGCCTTTGTCCAGATTTTTGATGTTTCCAGGTTGAGAGGTATGCATCCAGGTATGACTGCCACACAGTTTGCAACATGTCATAAAATAACATTTCATAGGTACATATGTATTTCTGCATTTCACGATGGCTGATATGCACTCCCACCCTGTTTGTCAACGTTCCATTGCTCATACTAGTCTGTAGGGTGTGCCATCCATGTACCTTCCCTTTCCTCACTGTTTATTTCCAACCTTTGCTGTCATGCTTGTGATATTTGTTATACGTGTATACCTGATGTGTTGCCCTTTTCCTCTTCTTTCCTTTCCTTCTGTTCTCCAAAAGACAAAAAAAAAAACAAACAAAAAAAAAAAAACAAAAAAAGAAAAAATAGGGCATATTTCCTAAAGAAAAAAAATTGCCCTTGCCCCATGACTGTTCCCTGGATTTTCCTCTTTCAACATACCTCTTGTGTGCCCCTCTTTTTCACTCATACCCCATATCTACTTTTCTATCTCACTATTTAGTTGGCTGAGTGTGTTAACTGTGTTTGCCACGCATGTCCCGCACCCATTGTTAGCTACCGTTAGCTGTGTCGATGGGGCCATAATCACCCTTTACCTTTATTAATTTGTTTTAATTAGAAATTTTACAGATTTCTTCAGAATCTATAAGAGCATGTAAGGGTATATATTACTAGTGCATGACTTTTGGAGACATCCGTAGTTGTCTCTAGGCTTACTGGCAAGATTGCTGAGGATATGTATCATTTACGAATGTCTTGCAGCTTACAATGGAATACTGTAATTTCTGTAACTTAATGTATATCAAACTTTATGAGACTGTTTTCATGAATTATGGAGTGGCTGTGATTGATGTACAGTATGGCAATGCTGCTGCTTGACTCTCTTATGCACTGAGATGTTCTCGGTTCACTGATCTGCATATTGCAGGCTTATCTACAACTTATTACCAATATCGGCGAAATGTGCCAGATTCCATGAACTTTATAGAATCTGGCCAATATTCACTTCAGCCAATAAAGAATGACTGCACTACCAATTATCTAGTCTCTACCCAAACTTGCACAAATAAATAATAAGGGTTAATTTGTTTAACTGCAACCCAGCTTATACTGGTTCCTTACAATTAAAGCATGCAAATCAGTTTAAACACACTGCATTACAAAACATAGGTTCATAAGATCATAGGAGTTTACGAGGCTATTGACCCTGAGGTAATTAGAAGTACTATTAAATGAGGTACTACATAATTTAACCAGCTAATTTCTTAGACTTGTTTATTTGAAAACTGAGATAGCATACTGGAATTACTTAAGGAAATATCCTAAGCTTTACATGCAAAGTGCTAAAGAGCTGCTGCGTAACAGCAATGAGAAGTCTTACACTTTCTTAGATAAGCATATTAATTAAATGAATGCAATTCATTTTTGTTTCATATTACAAAGTATATTAGCATACTTCCTTCATGTTTCTTTATTGCAGCCTTATTTTAATACAACCAAAACAACCAAAGAGGAAATACCACTAACTTAACAAAAGCCACATTGTAACATGCCAGCTGCTGAAAACAACCATTTTCCTTATTTTTTGTTGTTGTTTTTCTTGGAAAAGAAATCCCCTGACGTTTTGTTTTACTAACCACTTAAAGCAACAATTACCAGTATATTTTTTACATAACTACAAATTGCCTGCAAAAAATAATCCAAAGAAACTTCATCAGGTTCATAGAGTATAATACATTTGTCTTACTTCCAATTGTCTTATTTAATTCATATACTACAAATTACTACCAACCCTAACAAGCCACTCCAAGACATCACAAGCTATCACTATAGGCTACTCAACTATATTTTATATATCCTTTTGGAATTCAGCCATAATTACACTTAGGAAAAACAATGTTGGGGGTTGCTGCTGCTATTACTATGCTATATGTGCAATGGAATTTAATTCAGGTGCTGCTGCTACCAGATCATGGGCAAGAAGAACAGTGTTTAGACCCTACTTAACTTATCGTGGACTGCATGAAACAGAAATTGTTGACAGATACAGGGTAGACAGGGAAACACTAGAGGAAATATGCAACCTCAGGCCCAAGGGAAATCATGGAGAACCCATCCCCAGTGAAAACAAAGGTATGTTTGGCATTATGTATGCTAGCTACTGGTGCTTCCAGAGACCAACAGGGGATTTATTAAGGGTTTCACAGGCATCAGCATCTAGAAAATTACATCAGTTTTTAAATGCAATGCTACTAGATGCATGGCAGCATAGCATTTCCCACAAACACCACAGGAGACAGCAAGAACCATGCAGGAATTCTAAGCAGTAACACACTTCCCTGAAGGGTTGTGGGTTATAGATTTCACACTCACATAAAAATAAAAGTGCCACTCAATCAACAGGGGAAGGAGATACATCAACAGAAAAGCTCTCCACTGTCAGATTGTCTGTAATACCCAATGGATCATCTGTAGTGTCTGTGCAGGTAACCCAAGCAGTTTCCATGACTCACACATATGGTGTACTTGCGAGTTCTACACCAGGTTTGCTTTGAGTCACATTCCTCAAGGTCATCTAGTGGGGGATGCAGGTTATGCACTGGATCCCTGGCTAATTGCACCCATGAGAAACCCACACAACCACAGTGAACAAGAATACAATAAGGCCCATTCTCAAACTAGAAATGTCATGGAACATGTGTATGATTTGCTTAAATCAAGGTTCCAGTGTCTAGACATATCAGGAAGTGCAGTGCATTATGACCCAGGCACATCTGCCAAAGTAATTTCAATCTGTGCCATTTTACACAATATAATTCTCAGAAAACTGCTTCAACAAGGTCAGCAAGGGGCAGGACCACAGTTAAAAGGAGCACAGGCAGCAGATGGTGCTGGCAGAAGGAGGCATGCACAGTATCCCCTGGTTCTCGTTAAGAGGCAAAGGATAGCACACACAATTACTACCTAGCTCAAAGTCTAAATACACATAGGAAAACTGATGACTGCCAGGCACCACAAACTTTACTTAACCATCTAATTGTTGTGTTCTGATAACATCAGATAGGGACAACCCCCAAGCACACAAGCATTACCTAGAGTAATGACAGCCATAATGGTGGAACTTGTGAAAAAAATTTTATATACTTGATTACTCTCCTAAGGAAATATGTATATGCCTCTAAGCAGAACCTTTTTTCTGATGTGTACAGTTCTGTCAGTAATATTTCTAGTTTATTTTCTCCGAGTCATTTGGGCTTCTAATATGACAGGAATGAACCCCATTTCTAAGTCAAAGTATGATTAAAGCTCATGAAATTAGTGTTATTTTAGTCTTTGATATTATACAAAAGTGCTCTTCACAGCACTTGCAATGTGCTCAGAAGTGAATTCTTCTGCAGTTCATATGGAGTAACGTATTGCTAGCATATAAAAATAAGACTGTAAATTATATATGAAACCCATTGCTCCTACTACTACTGGAACTGTCTGGATATCCTTATTCCACATTGCCTTTGTTTCTGCCTGCAAATTCTAGTATTTATGACTTTGTGTCTTTCTGTACATAAGTCACTGGAATCACTTTGTGTAGCAATTTCAGTGATCAATGCTACATTCATCTTCTTTTCAAGGATTACTATATCTGGTTTTCTGACATCTATTTTTTGATCTGTTGGCAATCGGTAATCCCATGTGATATATAAATCTTGTCATTCTCAATAATGCTTTGTGACGCATGTTTCGAATGCTTCTCATCTACTTCAATATTGTAATGTTTGCGCAATTCCCAGTGCAACAGTTTTGTCACATTATTATACCTTTCAGTATACCAGTCTTCTGCTTTTAGTGTCGCACACCCAGCAAAAAGCTATGTGACTGTTTCCAGTTCTGTTTTACAGAACTTGCACTTGTCTGTTTCTCACACATGTTCAATGGCATTTGTAAACTAGCATGTATGTAGTCCATTATCCTGGGCCGCTAATATTAAGATTTCATCTTTTGGTTTAAATTCACCTCTCCTTAATCATTCTCGATCAGATCCTGACTGACATGAGGTTGTTCCAGGAGTTTTCTGTACTTGCAACTATATTTATGCCTTTTCCACATTTCTTGCCTTCTCATCTGATCCTTCTCCTGATATTCTTTATTTTGTTTTTTTGGCATATTCAGTTGCTAACTGATTTTTGTTTACTTCTTTTTGCTTTCTATTTCCACTTGACATCAATATGTTTCTGCAAAATTAAGCTGGGAAGTCATCTCAGATTTGTTCTCTTCTTTTTTCAAAACTTTTACTATGCTTGGAGCTGGTGAGGTCAGCAGATATGTATACAGTCCTACAACTGCAAATCTATTCATGTAATCAATTTCGAGGAGGCCCATCTCATCTTCTGAATGAAGAGTATATAGTATTTATATGCACTGATTTTTATATATCATTTGATAAGCATGAAGCATTTTTCTTGTTTTCCTTTCCAACTATCCCAATACCTTTTGTGGCCAGTCTGTCACCCCAAAACTGTAAGTTAGAACAGGAAGAGCAAATTGGGTTTATAGCTTTGACTTACTCTTAGTTTTCAGGGCTGCTTTCTGTATTAAATTTTGTCTTCTAAAATATTCCTTACTGAGTTTTGTTTGCATTTGTTCATGTTTTATTGTGATCCTTCATCAATTCTCAAATATGTATACACTGTCGCCTGATCAAGTTCCTTTATATCACATTCCTGTGCCAGATAGATATTTTCTTGGTGTTGCAGCTTTTCTGCTTTAAATGTTGCTTTTACACATTTATCAAGACCAAATAACATTCTTATATTATCTAAGAAAGATTTGACAACTTGCAGTTGTGCTTTCAGCTCCTCATCTGATGAACTTTCAGTTTTAAATAATCCACAAAAAGAAAACAAGAAGCCTTTACACTTTGTTGTTGGCTTGGAGACAAATTGTAACCATAACCTAATTTGCTAAGTAGACAGCTTTATGGGTTAAGGGCAAGACAAAAGAGCAGCGGTGACAAAGAGTCTTCCTGGAATATCTACCTTTGTATTTTTATCGCTAGGATAATAATTTGTTCTTTTTCATGGCTAAATTGCAAAGTGGTTTACCACTGTTTCATGGTCTCTGGATGTAATTGATTGATGCAGGGTGTACCTTATATATCTATACAGGTCTACTTTACATGGTCGACATTTCAGAAAGTGAACATTCATATGGCCGAGACCATATGATCCACTTTCGAAAAGCCGACCATATAAAATAAACAGAAAACACACATCAAACACTTACCTTTCAAGTGTTAGCAGGGGGGCAAGCCCCCCCTGCACCCCCCTCGTAACATAACTATACCAACTCCGAGATCGCATTACAGTGCAGAAGAAGGAAATTTTCCCATTCCACACTGTATGGAGATATCGGTTCCCCATGGTCGGCTTTTTGAAAGTCGATCATATGGTCTCGGCCATATGAAAGTCGACTTTCTAAAAAGTCGACCATGTAAAGGGGACTCATCTATACACACTCCTTTATCCATGAATGTGGGATACTGCCAAATGCTTTTTGTAAACTATCCACATTTAGATTCCTCCCCTTTTCACAATTCTCCATTATTACTTTATTTAATAACAAATGATACTTTATTCCATATGATTTTCTTTTGTTACCTTTTCATTCTATCACCATGATTGAGTTTTCTTCTAAATGACTATAAACTCTGCAGTAGCAATTCCAGCATATAGTTTATTCATTGTCAGAAGACAAGTTACTGGTCTAAAGTTTTTAGTATACCTTGCAGGTTTACTTGTAAGGAAGAGTACTGTTTTTTTGTGTAGTTAACAAGGCTGGTGTTTGCTCATGGTGCGCATATAAGTAGTTCTTACTCAGGGATAAATCTTCATGTAAAGATGTTAATACTGTTAGCCAAAAGCTAGGTACTGCATCTGGGCCTGGAGGTCAACCATTTAGAAGCTTTTCTTAATTTTGTTTAACTTTCTAAGGCCATAACTTCATCCCATTTCATATTCTGTACATTTGAACTTCTTATAGTTTATTTCACTTCTATCCGTTCAGCATCATTGTTAAGTTCCACAAACTTTTCATAGATATTTCTTCAAAATGTATCTACTGCTTCTTTTTTTTTGGTGGAGTTTCCATTCCTTTTGCTTTGTTTCAAAAAGTCTTTGTAAAACCTTTTTTGGGTCATCAGTGAATTGCCTATTTTGTACTTTTCCCTTGTATTTATCTGCATATCTTCTAAGTTGTGCCTGCACTGTTTCCCTTGAATTTATCTGCATATCTTCTAAGTTGTTGTGCCTGCGCTGCTATATTTGGTTTAATATTTGCAATTGTGTGAAATAGATCTTGGTCTGTTCTAATACTGCACATTGCTTTTATCACATCTACCTTTCTAAGTATTTTTATTGATGCGATCCCTCTTCTTTACTCTTCTAACAGTGACACTTCTTATCTTAATTGCTTTATAGTTTTCTGTGTTGAATGCTTCCATGATGGCATTTGATTTCTTCCCTTCCTTTCTCTTATTTGCCTGTATTTTTGTGGTAAGACTTTATCTGTTATTAATTTAGCTGCACAGTAATACATATATCCTATTTATGTCTATTATATCACATGAAGTTCTGTTAATGGTCTTGAATAATGTGTTCAATTGTTTCATCAGACTTTTACATTTTGGGTCTTATTGACTTTCTGTAATCTATTTCTTTCATTGATCTTAATATGCCTATTCATCTCTATTAAATGAAGCAATGTTTCCCTTAGATCTTTTTCTTCTAAACTAAGGGCACATTCTTTATTCTCCGTTTCCTGCAGACATTCTACAGAAAGCTCCAGAGCATCTTCCTGTGACATATTTTCTTCAGCTGCATCCTGCATCATCTGTTGCTTTTTCATGTGTGAAATAGCTGGCTATCACTCATCAACACTGACTCCATCAGAGTTGCCACCATTTCCTGCTCCTTCCCTTGCTGTGCACCTCCACCTGAATTTTGCACTGGTTTCATCTGAAGGCTCCAGAGTGTCTTCATGTGGCAAGTGATAAGTTGCTTCCCATTCCACCTGTTTCTCTTTAGTTTGGCTACTCATTGTTCCATCATGCTGTGATGTTACCAGATTTGGATTTTCTACAGTAAATCCTTCACTTTTTTGGGAATTCTTAACTTCAGTTTCTAATTCTTTGACTTCTCCATTACTAATCCTCTTTACTACTTTCACCCTTTGCTTTCTTATTTTTTGTATTTGTAAAATATTTCATATCCAGATGAATTTATTTGTATTTCTCTTGAAATATCATTGCTGATGCTTTAGTTTTGCATTCTCCTTTGCATAAATATTGCACCATATTAAATCTCTTTTTATTTTCCATGTCCATATTTATTTTTCAGATGTCTTCTGCTCCACCTGTTTCTCTTTACTTTTAGGAATTATTGTTCCATCATGCTTTGACATAACCTGCATTAGACTTTCTACACTAAATCCTTTATTTTGCATGCATTTCATACCTTCAGCTTCTATTTGTATAATGTCTCCATTACTAATCTTCTGTTCTCTGTTCCTCTTTGTGATCGCTCTTTTTGTAATGTGAAATTTTCCATATCTGAGGGCCTTTGCCTGTATTTTTCTTCAAATATCTTTGGAGCTGCTTTTTTGTATTGATGAGTTTGTCTTTCTCTTTTGCATAAATATTAGATAGTTCACGTGTGTAAAATGCTTTGGGCAAGTGATTTTTTTTTTATTTTCTATGTGTGTGTTCGTGTGTGTGTGTGTGTGTGTGTGTGTGTGTGTGTGTGTGTGTGTGTGTGTGCGCGCGTGTGTGTGTGTGTGTGTGTGTGTGTGTGTGTGTGTGTCTGCTTGGACACAATCAACCACTGTGCTAGGACTATATCCTGGCATCTTGGAAAGGTGTGAACCATGCACGGCATACTACTCAGATCATCATAATAACCACCTCTGCTATGATTTGCATTGATACTTCCTTGGCCCTGGTTGGAAGCTGGCATATTACCTGAACCTGAGTGATGTCTGCTGGATGATCTCTCATCAGGACTATATCCAGATCCAGTACCCCATGGTCTACCACATCTGGGTTTGGACAGTGCAATCACTGATGGTGCAGTGGATGTAGTGTCACTACAGGAGTGGGATCTTGCAAGGCCATGTCTGCTAACAATAGAAGATGCAGCAAGTCTCTGGTCATGTGGATGGGCACCCTTCCAGAACAGGAGTCACTCACGTCAGAATGCATGACATTCAGTAATTGCACTATCTCTTTTGGGGATTCTAGTGGAATGTGTTTGTTCCTCCACTATGGCCCTACACATAGGTCTGGTGGGACCTAATGACACACCACCTTCAGGAGGAGAGTGGAAAGCAGACCACCTCTGTGTACCCATACCTGCTGTGTGGCACAACTCCCTCATGGTGGGTACTGTGATAGGCAACTAGCTCTGCAACCAGAGTAACCACACTAACTTGATCAACTTGTGTCACCCTCAATCTGTCCTATATCAGAGGTCCTTGTGTCCTGGGTATGCATATGATACTGAATGTGTTTGAAACATTGGCAGAGGACTGGGAGTTACAACCACAGTCGATGACGCCGTGCATCCTCAGACTGTGCCTGTTCATCTCCACCATTATCACCAGAGGCTACCAATACTCCAACATCAGGTGATAGGAGTTCCTCATTGCCACTCTCAGCATCACCTATGATAACAAGCAATAATCACAATAAACAGAAAAAATAAGATTAGCATTGATCATATATTCCCTTATAATTAAGGTATGTTAAACTTTATAACAGATGATATAAATCTAAAAATAAAATACTATCATATACAGCTGAATCTACCTTATGTAAAATATTGACAATAAACAAAAATGTAGGCTTACTCCATATAGGTGGGCTGGCAACATGTAAGCTAAAGAGGATGTGTGAGAGGAGTGGAAAGGAAGGAAGTCTGATTAGTACTGCAATGCAAATAAGAAAAAGAGAAGAGTCCTTTTTTAAGTACACATTTATAAAGTTCTGTTAAATAAAGTTTATTGAACATTTGGCTGCCTTCCTCCAAAAACCAAAACAAACTCCACTCTTTCTGTCTGACTGTAGTCTTATTCAGACACAGTTATGGATGATTGTACATAATATATATATATATATATATATATATATATATATATATATATATATATATATATATATATATATATATATATATATATATATATATTTATTTATACACACATATTTATAAAACATATCTCAGATGCATATAAAGATATAGGAATGGCATTTCATGCTTCATATACCTAAAAGGTCATCTTGTGACACTCTGTGTCTGTCATCCACATCTACACCAATATCAAGGTGTCTGTTGGAAGCCTCTGAAGAACCATCTTGGTCTTTGAAAGTTGACAGGAACTCCTCATTTTCTATTAGCAGTGGATCTGTGGCAGGACCATTCCCAGTAGCCACCTGTTCCAGGGCAATTGCAGTGACCTTATGGCAGACAGAGGTTATCATGTCAGTTGGCCAGTGTCTTATCCAGGAGTAGGCTTTGCCATGGCCTCCAACTGCATTAAGATCATCGACCACCTGCTGCCATATCTTATTGTGGTCAGATTAATCACCTCTATTTCTCCCCAACAGAGAAGCTGCATGCCAACTTAAGGCCTGTATAATTATCTCATTTTCTGCATCACTATAATGTGGCTTACAGATTACAGGTGCCTTATTGGGTGCCATATCTCTGTATGAGAAGAAGCAGAAAACAGACACACATAATTACATATATAATAAATATACACAATAGCTGTCAGCTCAGCTGTGTGTGAGTGTTTACAACCAACATGCACACAAACAATTTCTATATGTTAAGTGCTCACTCATGACTACACACAAGGTAGGCAGCCCCAAACTCTTCTCTCAACTACCTCAACCACACCACTAACCCCCAATCAACCACAATATTCCTCCACCCAACCACTCCCCACAAACCTTACCCAATCTTCATACACCAAGTCCACTCCCCACCAACCTCCCATCCCCCCTCTAATCCCCTAACAAATATTTAAAAATCAAATATCATCACAGATCTTATAACATTTTTGTAATGTATATGACCCAAATGTAACATTTGCAATACATTGCTGGATTAACAGTATAAATGCAGCTTTAGAAAAGTAACACCCCAAAATGTTACAACCTCCATATTCACCACTGTATAGTTCAGTCCAATAAATATACCAAAATAGCAACACTTTTTTTTTATTTCCCTGCTAACACAGATTAAAAAACAGACCTTACTACATATAGTGAATACCAAAAACTGCACTGAGTGTGGTAATGTAAACATGGTGTAAGGACCTTCTTGATTACATGCACACACCCTAACAATGCAAGTATCAGTATTGAGAAGTATTTCCCATTAACAGCTTGCAACTGTCTTTGATTACCTTGATTGCAGGAGCAATCAGCTTTTACATTCTCCCCTCTTTGCTACACACCTACTAGGAGTGTGACATGGAGAAGAGAATTAAAAAAATGGCTGCAAGTAAATTGTCCAATGTAGGGGAATGAAAGTCTTAGCATTCAAATTACCATAGTCACTGGCCATCAGTAGGAAAGATTGTTCATATTAAAGAGTGTACTATAACCATTGCTAGATAGCATATGGTATGCAAACAGAGATATAGTTGTTATTAGAAAGGATACATATTCAAAGGATGCACCAGATAGAAAGAAAGAAATACACAATAAATGATTGCAGTCTTTCTTTAATATTCTGTGAGTAACTGCCTATGATAACTGTAATATAATAGTGATGTAGGCATTCACAGTCAAATGTGAAAGGATAACTTTCTAACTTGTTTCTGTTAAATTTTCAGTGCAACCTGATATAACGTCACATTATCACTACATCTAAACTCTTTTGCTGCCTTGCTAGTAATATGTCTTTGTCTGTGGGAGGTACCATGAAATAATTTTCAATACCCTTGTTTACCCTTGTTTGAGGCATCAAATCCATACAGCTCCCTGTTGCAGCATAACATATTTTGTCCAAGATGTTCATGTAAATTTCATTATCTACAAGATTTACATATTTTTTCTTGTATCTTTTGTGTGCCACATAGCAGAGCAAAAATAACTTTCACAGCTTAAGGAAAAGGAGAAAAATGTAGTTTAGGCTGCTATAGTTAATACAAACCAGACAGGCAGCAATTTGTGGCCATCAGCACTTTGGATAGTACTTAGGGAAGAAATACACCTCGCAGTTAACTTACTTTGCTGCTTTGAGCTTACAGATAAACTATATCTTGATAGGTGGGTCATCTCCATCGGCATGATACTTTTTTTTTTTTTTTTTTTTACAGAGGATTTTCTGAATATATATATCATCACATTTTCTGGTACTGTTGTGTTTTATTTATTTATTTTGACATTTGTTAACTGGAATAGGTCCAACTGGGCTTGAGCCCTTTTTCAGTGGAGGCTGGGGAGAAAAGCTCCAGCAAAACAGAAAGAATAATAAACAATAAATCAACAAGAACAATAAGCAATAAAAAAGAATACAAATACAAATAAAAATATAAAAATAATGGCAATAATGTTTTTAAAATGTGCATAATTAACAAGCATAGGTAGATTAAACATAGTGAGGTTAAAAACATGGTCTGACTATGAATGCAAAATTTAGTAGTGAAGTAGAAAGACAGGGAAAGACGGGTATTGTTGTTTAAAAATCAACTGTTGTCACTGTTGCTAGCAATATGTCATCATTAGTTTGTCAACTGTAACATATGTCATTAACTACAATTTTGATAATGTGTACCACAAAGAACATGTCTGATGTTGCAGGGAGATGTGAGAAGGAAGAATTGTTCACTTGAAGAAACTTCTTGGTCCATCATTACTACATATACCCTTGCATTGCATTTCATTCACTATCTGTAATTTCCCTAACATATACTACCCTTCTGATGTCTTTTTTATTTGTTCTCTACTTGGCAATATGCAAACATGGCTCACTACTTAAGGAAAAAGGTAAAAAAAATTAGTTTAGATAGCTTAGATAGCTCAAAAACACCTGGCAGCTTTGCATGTCTGGCAGCACTTTGGACTGTAATCATTCTAGAAAATACACGTCATCTAACTTTCTCTGTGGCACAAAGTGTAACTGAGATGAAATGACAGAAATAAGGCACATGAAGCATTATTTGAATCCTCTTTACAGAATACCTTATCATTTACTTTTTAATCGTAATCCATTTTAAGGTACATTTGCTATCTGGAATTGTACAAAGATGATTAACTGCCTAAAGAAAAAAGTGAAAGTTTTAAGTAGCCCTGCAACAGGAAGAGTATTTACTTCAGTAAATGTACCTGACAGATCTCAAATTCTGTGCTGCAAGGTGTCACTGAAGTGAAATAAGAGAAATAACTCAAACAAAGCATTATTTCAATTTTGTGTAGAGATCACAGTGCAATTTATACAATATATATATTTTTTATTTACCATCATTTTAACTTGCATTTGCTCTTTGCTTGGCAGTGAAACATTTTGTTTAGTCTGCCTTAGCTCAAACACACCTGGCATCATCGGTGATCTCCCACAACAGGGAGAGTACTTAATAAAGTATGTGCACCTGACAGATGTCAAATTCTGTGCTACAAGATGTAACTGAAGTTAATAGAGAGACATAAAACACATAAAGCATTTGCTCAGTTCTGTTTATAGAAACATTTGGCATTATCCACAATATTTACTTTTCCATTTGTCCCATTTTAAGTTACATTTGTTCTCTGGCAACAAGTGAACACTGTTCATTACCTAATGAAAAAAAATGAAAAAAATAGTTTATGCTGCCTTAGGTAGCTCAACCATGTCTGGCAACAGTGCACTGTCTTCACCACTCTGAATAGTACTGAGAAGAGAAATCCTACCTGTCATAGAGCTATCTCTGTGGTACAAGGTGTAAGAGCAATGGCGTTTGATAAATAATACAGACTACTACAGATTGAAATCAAGCTACAAGATACATTTAAAAAAAAATAAGCAGTACATTTCTCAGAAATTTTGGAATAGGACTGTAACAGTAAAGAAAACTGATAATGTTAAACCTGTTTCTTGCAAGCAATGTATCAGTAAGCCTTGCATAATGAAAATGTGTTTTGGACCCTTATATCCTCTGAAGTATGCATGTAACATAAACTGACCTATATAGATCATCACATTCAACTGCATCTATGTGAACCGTAATTACTTGCAGAATGTATGACTTTAACATGGGTATATATCACATCATCAAATCACTAATAAGTGAACTCTTCTTCATTGAACACCTATTCGGCAAATATTCTAATCATCTAAGTTTTCAGTGAAAAGTTTCCTAGGGCAAAATGGTGCCCTTTTCCCCACTGTAGTGCAATCTAGGAGTTGGTATATTTAGTTGAGGGGATGGGGGTGGGAGGCATAGCCCCCCCACCTGCTTTGTTGTTAAGTTTTTTATTTTTTTTTTTTTACTATCACTAGGGTGGACTACACATTACAGTTTTCCCTATGAAAGCTTTTGCTGAAAACTTAGTTCAATGATTCATTTTTTTCACTGACTAAATGTTTGGTGAAGAGGTGTTCACTTATTAGTGATTTGATGATGTGATATAGACCCGTTTTACATAAGAATACATTCCAAGAAAAGATTATAACCACCTATATATATATATATATATATATATATATATATATATATATATATGGGTTCATATTGCATGGTCGACAAAGCAAAAGATCGACACTCACTTGTTCGACTTCAAATGTGCGAAACGTCATAAAAACGAAACTGCAATTAAACGACTGTCAGTTGTTCGACAAAGACTGTGAACAGCCTGACAAAGTAAACTAGCATTATTGAGTTACATCATAGAATACATCGTAGTTTAGTAATTAAACTACGTGTGAGTGTAAAGGAAAATAACTACTATACATAACGTGGGAAGTGTTAACATATCATGAAGTAATTGCAAATGTACATTAATACATAACGTAATAGCACTGCCAGCGCCGTAGGAATCCTAACCAACTTTTCCTTCACATGTTGTTACATTTTCAGTAGATGTGCAATAGCCCTAACAAATTCGATACTGGAATAATGATCCATATGGGATATTACTGTGTCAAATCTCCTTTGACGTAAAACCAACTTTTTCCGGTGCAGAGCACACATTGCTGTAAACCACGCGAGTATTTAAGTATGAGAATTGACGTGGTACTGATTTGTTTTAATTTAGTTTATCTCGTTTAACCGTAACTAGGGACTATGATATGTATTTACAATGCGGTGTTATGTGAAATTTCATTGACCTGTTCTGTGTATATGGCAATGTTCACGTTTGCATTGATTCTGTGTACTGAGCCATTGGTTTGTCGTACATATAACAGTCGTCCATTTGAAATTATGTTTATGTGACGTTTCGTTCATTTGGAGTCGAACAAGTGAGTGTCGATCTTTTGCTTTGTCGATCATGTAATATGAACTCATATATATATATATATATATATATATATATATATATATATATATATATATATATCCACCCACAAATAGGACTCTCTGAACTGTATCTCCATCCATTCAGGTATTAATAAATGTCAAATTTCCATGGTATAAAGTTAGCTCTTCTGTGGCAATATCAGTCACTACATTAAGTTGCACTTTTTGCCTCCTTTATCCCATGGGTTCGATTTCCAGCTGTTACAAGCCTCACCCCTGGAACCTCTGATAGTGGGTGGAGCATCACACATGGCACAGCTCAATGCCATATTTCACACCTTAGCTGCTATCTGATGTAGGTAGTGCCAGTGTGTCTGACACAGGGTCCATCTGGTTACAATCATGCAAACGGAGCTGGCAATGCTATGGATCTTTGCACAATACCATTAGCACTCAGATCTGAATTAGGCACTGATTCAGATATAGCTTGTAAGCTTGACTTTGGCAGACATGGCTGGTGATGGAGTGAATGATGCTAAATTTAGAGTGCAATGGTGGGGTGTTGAGCACTCCAGGATATTTGTGGCATTTCTCAAGAAGCACTGCTACTGTAGTCTGATGCAAAGGGATTCTACTGGGTCTCAGTTTAAGGCTGAGACTTAGAATAGCTTAGCCAAGCCTGCCTCCACTGCAACCAGCATTCCATGCAATGGGGAATAATGTTGTCACCACTATAGTGACCTAAGAGGCACAAGCAAGACTTCTTAAGCAGATGGAAGTCTGAATTTGGGACTGGGACCAGCCCCTGGTTGTGTGAATACACTGATCCATAACGTGTCTATGATATGGCAGTAATTACCTAGTCAGCTAATGCACTTACTCATTATGCTTTTATATATATTTGTCTTCCTTTTTGCTCTCTACAGCTGCAGAGTCCATTTCTGCAAACCATGAGGTACATCAGGAGAGCTAAATTAACCTGAGAGAGGCATGGGGTAAGTATAAATCCAATAAAAATTATAGTTATCATATTGTTTTCATTCTCTCATTCACTAGCATCTTGAGCAGGCATAATTCATCATTCATCTCAAGCATGCATGCCTTCCCCAACAAGTATTACTGCTTGCATTAGGCAATTAGAATATCATATTTACTGTTTCAAGGTGCAGTGCCCAGAAACATCAATTTTTCTAATTCATAATTTAATTATAGGATCTTAACAGCAGTCTGTCAGGAAAAAATACATTATTGTAATCATAATTATTTAATTAGAAAGCATAATTCCAATCCAGCATTATGAAATAAAGGCAGCTGTTTCTAATATCAGATCACTGATATTTGCTTATTTAGTAACACACAGATATACTTCTCTGTCATATACAGATGTTGCAAAAATGTACAATAGTAAACTATTAGAGATGTTTATGTACTGCCAAATAAAACTTTGTTTACAGTATACAGTACTGTTACATGACGTGTCAGATTGTCATATTTTTGTCCCCCCAGCTTGTCTTTTTTTGGGGGGGACATTATAATTTATTAAAAATCTGCTGTTTGCATAACTTGCTGATGAAAATGAATCATCAACAGCATAGAGAGAGGTTCACCAGCCACTGTGGCTCTGGCTGCCATACCAATACAGGTAGCAGCTCAGACACCCATCAGTTCAGGGATACAACCAGTCAGTGTTGCCTCAACAACCCCTGCCCTACCTGCTCCAAGTAGGTTAGGTATCTCTGCCTAGACTGCTGGTGCAGTGGTACCCTCCAGCAGCAGTACTAGTGGAGGTGACAATTTTGTCACTTGGCAGGAGGTAACAGGCCTGACACAGCTTATAATGCAGAGGGCCCTTGGTGAATTCATTGGCATAGTTGAAAAGGTCCTGCATCACATTGCAATGACAATGCTTCATTTGGCACTGACATAGGGAGCTGATACAGGAGACAGTGATGAAAGTTCTGAGGGTGAGGTCTAGATTCTCACTGTTCTCATGCTGGAAACAGGTGTGCTTCACATGGCCTCTACCAATCCTCAATCATGGTGTCCCACAATCTTTTCTCTCTATCACCATTCCTTTCTGTCTTGTATATCCTGTATGTCTGTGGATGCTTCCTAACCTATCTTGTCTACCTGCCTGATGCATTCATTCCTAATATCCTTTCCAAACATTCATCTCTTTCCCACCTCCCAAAAAATAGGCACATGTCCCACAAAACAATTACACCTCATACATAGCTCTCCACTTTTCCTATGTGTCATCCTGACAAAATTGCTTCTGTCCAATTCACCATGCATCATTATTCCATTGTTATCATCCATTACTGGTGTGGTGGCTCCACAAAGTCATGAAACTGAATGTACAATTGTACAACTGATGTTGTGAAGAATTGGATAACCATGGTGCTTCTCCATGCCTTCTTGCAAATTCCTGTATTCTTTTCTCTCTGTGCTACTCTTGCAATCTACTCCTTTTTCACATGTTCAGTCTGATAAAAATAGATTCACACACAAAATTCATATGGACAGAAATATCCCATGAAAAAACCTTCACTGTTCTTGACTTTTGCCCAGAGTTTTCCATAGTACAACAATGCCAAGTATTTCTAGATTAATGTTTTGGCATAGTGCCTTGGGTTTGTTTACAGCTGTATGTTATTTAATTATTTCATGACAGTTCATCTTTCTAGCATATATTTAATTGCAAATGTCTGTATTTCTCTACCTCTAACACAGGTCCTTAACATAACATTTGAATAGTATAGAAAGACATCATTTTCAGAAACATAGCAGCCCCAACAGCAAGACATGGTAAGCTAACCTCTTCCTGGTTATGTATGTATGTTTATTGCTCTCTCACACCCCTTGTTTGTATCTATAGCAATCGGTTTATGATACACAGCAAGACAGATTAATAATGTTTTAATTAGTAAGATTAAAATACCATACAGATATTCCTACATGTTCCAACACAACATATGTGTGTGATATTTCTCATTGTATCCGTCTGTAGTTGTCTTTGTTCACATCTCCTACTGCAATAATGTGTCAATAGAGTTATTGCAATGTTGAGAAGTATAAATTCCTTTGTGATGTGGTGAGCTAATGCTTGAATGTGTAGACAACTTTTGTAATAAAGTCATGGTTGTATTCCAGACATTAGCTAAGTGTTAATGACTGTTTTTGTTTCAGTAATTTAGGTTTACCATTTGACTATATATTGTTGTGAGCCACCATTATCCTTCTTCAGTGATAATTTATTTTGTTCCTGCCTCTGTGTGACCCTGATGATGTGTCGTCCCCCTTCTGTATCATTATTCTTCCACCTCTGCATTTGAGCAATGTCTGGTGCTGGGCAAAAAATTCAACCAGAGCTAAATGGAAGTACAATGTTTACAGCAATACATCTGAATTTGAATGCCTTCATCTGCATTACTCTTTATCAGTTTGTGCTGGTGTGCTACACTACATTTATAGAGTTTACTGTAAATTCAAGCAAGATGAAGAGTTGGACATATGGATTACAGTGCACAATAGGGTAATAAGGATAAGTACATGCATTCATGTTTACTGAAATCTGCTTTCAATTCCTAACTTTCACAAATATGAATTTATACTTATTGTGCTAAAATAACACTCAGGTGTAAATTAATTATTGGCATGCTGAAAATGTTTGGACCTGTATTTTCTTGATGTTTTGCCTGAGTACTGTTGCTGTACATATTGGCTAAACCTCTTTACTTAGCACATCACTCTCCTGCTGGTACATAAGTCTGCCTGCTACCTATTGTAAATGATGTTTTGTAAAGGTCTTTTTATGAAAGTTGGCCCAGAGCAACACAGAGTACTGCTAACTACTACTGTACATTCAACACTTCAAGACATGATTATGCATGCACTAACACTTTGCCACCAGCAGAACAAAACAGCTTAGCAGCACTGCACTCAACTCATTACAGTCAAGTGCATCTCCAGGTGTGTCTGCAATTAACTGCTACTGACACCTGTAGGCATCAAATATTGCTTGTTCACATTTGCATTAATAATTCCAAAAACATGCTAGATACAAGGTATCAGATTTCATATTAAAGCATACATGATGGCAAACGCATTAGTATTGATCTTTAATCACTGTGTAATGCGGCTAAAGAAATATCAAATATTTGTATTATGTTTATTTGTATTATTTTGTTTCCTATTTATCTAAATATCTGAACATACAGATAACACAGTGTGTGTACGTGCGCATGTGCATATGTGTGTGTGTGTGTGTGTGTGTGTGTGTGTGTGTGTGTGTGTGTGTGTGTGTGTGTGTGTGTGTGTGTGTGTGTGTGTGTGTGTGTGTGTATGTGTATGTGACTGTGTATATCACTGGGTGGTGTATCAATTTATCCTGAGATAAACACATTTGAATGTTCTCACAGTTCCCTTATCCCTAATTTTGCAATAATACCTTCTCAGACACATAGTGATGATGTCACCCTGACAAAAGTGCAATTTCTTCCCTCAGAGACAGACATCTGCTGTGGAAGTTGCAACTAGTAGATTTTGTGACCTAGAATTGTAGGAGATTTGATACCAGGCATGGAAAACTTATATGTTTGGGTGTAATGCTTCTTGATGTCTCCATTTCCCCTGAGAAGGCTGTGTTTAAATGTGTACACATCTCCCTTATACCAGATTTAATGAAACTTCCTGCATGAAACACAATGATGAGGTCATCCTGACAAAATTGCAGTCTCTCTCAAGAGAGTCCAACTTATCCTGTAGTGGTTTCTACTAATACAGTACCCTCTAGATTGTGCAACCTAGATAGGTAGTAAGTTCAAACCTCAACATGGTACAATTGTGTGTGTGTGTGTGTGTGTGTGTGTGTGTGTGTGTGTGTGTGTGTGTGTGTGGTTGCTTAGAGTTATGTGAGCATATTGCTTTCATTGCTATACAAGGGTGTAGCTATGCATGCTGCTTGTAATGTAATGATTACAATTTGTATGCATTACATAAAAGAAACTCTGCATATTTAGGCAATACTTAAGTTTTACTTTAATGCTTAAAATAACAAGTGCCATGAATTAAAAGCCAGACAATTAATGTTTTTAGTGGGGAAGTGATACAAACATTTAAGTGGAGCGTGGGGTCTTTCCTTTTTTCAAATGGTAGGGTTTTTTGTGTGGGATCAGTAAGAGCACATGATTACAGTATTATATTGTCTGCCTACACCACTGGTTCAACACACTGACAAGGCCATTGTTTTGCAAGTGAACAGAATCTACTTGAATGTCATACATCTACTGTGGTGTCTTTATGTGTGACACTATTCTCAATAACATATGCTAGGCATATGTTGTGGCATCTTTTACAAGCCCTAATTGGTTGTGAAACTAATTTTAGCAGACAAATCTCCTTGGCCATGCACTAGTGATGTCATTGCTTCATAGATGATATATGTTTCAGTTATATTCAGTATACACCTGTGGCACTGCCTGCAGATAATGTGCTTTAAAAAGAAGAGTGATGTGTTATTCCAAGAGGGATTAAGGGTTATAATGTGCTGTGTAAGTTGATAGGTAGGTGGTTTGATTCCATCATTCCTTCAATAGTGTGACAGTTATTACTGTCATATAGTATTGACCACCTAAAAACATCTTTATATCTCCTTCAAATTATGAGATAGAATTACAGTGGCACTCTGTGACACAAGCAAATCCTAATATCACCCAGGAAAATATAATTTGGCCCACACAGTGATTACATACTGCTAACATACCTGCAGTGTGTGACATTTGGAATGCACATTCTGCTGTGTTGTGTGATTTTGATAGTATGCTTTACATATTGTGTTACTGCATATGTAGGATGCTAGAGTTTAATTGTGGGTTTGTCTTTCTCCCTCATACTGCGTATACTATTCTCCAATGATGAGTATAATGTGTATCTGTACAGTGCTATCATGCACTTTGAAATCATTGTATCATAAATATCCAGCTTATAAGCAGTGGTGATGTCATCCATTTATCTGTGCATTGTCTCATTTATATTTCAACATGGCTGTGTGGCACTTGTGATTCAGACAATGATACTAAGCTTGTGATCTTGGATAGTTTTTGAAATCCACCCATTACTGCTCAGAGAATGTTGGGTCATTGTTATTGTGACATGCACATGTCACTAACACTGTTATCATGCACATCGGCTTTGTACACATAAAGATGCCAAGCCCTCTTACCAAGAGGAATGACAGTTTGTCACATACCAGTGCTTTTATTCAGAGAAATTATGACATTGGCTTCCATGTTCCTTATCATCTGCCATGAGGTAATGAGACAACATACTGTCTGCTGTTGTACTACAGCAATTACAGGCACACATTTTGTGTGCAAAAAGAACATGATGTAATGCCTTCACATAACCACATATTTCACATATGTCACACTTGTGGTGAAATTTCTACCATGGTGTGTTCATCCTTGGAAATATCCATCTATTGTCTGCTGTCAGATGCTCATGTGTTCAACATCTGGTATCATTGCCTGTTATCATTGTTGGGCCTTATACTCTAATCAATGACTGACATATACCATGGTGATAATGTATCCATTGACATTGTGACAGACCTCAACAACACTTTTCATCTTGGAGATTGTTTACTCCCCATACAGAGCATGTAAAAAATGTAGCATAGGTGAATTGTTATACTAGTTCTAAGACTTTCCACTGTGGTGCTTGTGGTTTATCCAGATGTCACTACTCAGTAGAGTCACATGATTGCTGTTCAATTCCCGATAGGGGCATCATTATATGAATGAGCTGTCATTATATAAACAGCATTGTATCTAGTTATTGTTATACATTTTTTTATGTCGGACAATGACATATCATCATAGATTGTGATTGCATAGCATTGAAATATTTATTTGCAGCATGTCATGCTGTGAGTGCTCCTGTGGGATGTGCATTGAGTACTGACATTTATAGCATGCCTACACAGATAGACTGGTTTTCAGATCTGGGACAGTGCGTGTCCTACATGATGGAAACAGATTCTTTGTCAAAAAATCAGTCCTACTGTAATACTCATTTTTGTGTGGACAGTAACATGGGTAGTTCATTTCTGGCAATCTGACTGTTCATATTATATCCTTACCTCCTGTGTGGACACACACATTCAGTTCTGTTATTTGTGTCAGTCTCAATTTCCTATCTGATGTGACATGTTCAGTTTAATGGGCAGGGGGTTGAATCTGGTAACATCCATCTGTCAGACTATAGTGGCTTACACACATAGTTATGGGCCAGTTCTTTCATGCATTGTCACAACAGGAGGTCATCAGTGCACCTTATATGGTATGACAGTACTGCCAGCTCTTCAGGGGTGTTCTTCCTTACTTGACTGGTATGCGTATGTCTGTGGCACCCATGATCGTTTTGCATCTCTCTGATATCTATCTGTGTGGAATGCACAGTGACCATCAGAAGATGCGATTGGTCCTCTGTTGCAATACTTTCTGTTGTGTTGCCACTGTTCTGTTACTGTCCCCCTGTGATTGTATGTCAGCATGCCCAGTATTAGTAAGTCAGCCATATCTGCAAATTCACAGTGACAAAACTCCTGACATGTCATCCACTCAGTCTTGACATTGGTCACTTATGTATGTTGTTTGTTATTAGATTGCCATGTATCATTTACATAACCATACAACACTTACCTGTCTATTACATGCTCGCCACATAAGAAACCTTTTTCTATAAGTGTCACTGTCATTTCTTTTCATAAACATTATCCGTTTCTGAGTTACCTGACATTACAGCTGCAGGTACTTTTGTTCTTGTGTATACATGACCGTGTGATGCCCCTGCCCTGGCCCAGCAATCAAGGAGCCTCATTCCACACCACTAACATCAGTGAGGGCATCTCATATAGGAAGAAATTATAACAAATGCACACAGTAAAGTGCAATTTCCCTTAAGAGCACACAGAGATCACAGTCAGTCCGAGGCTGGTCACTCTCTCACTCTCCAGGTCCCCAATAAGACTTCCCACTGGCACAGCTATAGGGTCCAGATCTCAGCCTAGTGGGCAAGCTAAAACCTCCAGCACAATCTGTCCAACCAGTGCTTCATGTCCCTGCCCAGGTAGCTGACACACACGCATACACACACACACACACACACACACACACACACACACACACACACACACACACTTTGAGAAGAGTTTAGACAATCACACAGACACTCCTGGGAAAGACTGGCACAGATTCTCCAGCTGTGCCCCTTTTTCCCAGAATATATGGTAGTACCAGCTGCCACCACCCACTAATATTTATCAGCAATTCAAAGGCCCTTAAAAGGGTGTCTAATTATTACTATGCATTATTATTATCCAATTGATAGTATAGCCCAGGGCTAAAGCTAATGGAGTGGCTTTGTACTATTTTACCAAAGGCATGCAAGTACTCTAAAGAGCTTAAATTATCTGTACAAAAACAGCCACAGTTGAAAGGGTTTAAAATATTTAATAAATAGTCAAAACACAAGACAATACTTATTTTTACAACACAGTGCTAGTCAAGAGTTCAGAGATCACAGTGAAATACTTCAGTAGTGCAGTTCTGACATCACAGAAAAATGCTTAGTCTAATATTTCTAGTTTCTAGCTATTTCTAAGAGAAAACACAAGTCTGAGATAAACTTACATATAGAGCAAAGGCAGTGCTGAGTTGGATGGTCAAGACAAAATGCGTAATGCTCTTTGATTCTCTCTGTTTTTAAAATCACATTCCTGGTTCACATTACATCACTCTTCATACTTCTCTGGGTTCCTACAGAAACTACATTTACATTTTTCACCTCTGGGCAGAAACCAGAGCAATAAAGGACATTTATGCATGCAGATTCTGGCTATTAACTCTGGCATTAAAACAATAGCAATAATTCCTTCCTCTAGACCAGCCAGAGCTGTGTTTACATCAAAGGGCCACATCATGCTTTACTTGGTCAGCAGAGTGCACTGTTGTTACATTTTTGCAGTTCCACATATAAAAGCATTTTTTTCATTTAAGACAACAAGCTTACATTAATAGTTACAAATGACAGAATTATCTATAAAATTCTATCTGGCTAGGCTGGTAGCCTTCATATTTCTTCACCCAATCTTCACATATCTCCCCCCTGGATAATCCAAGCTAGTTTTTCAAGTGACCCTTGAGAAACGCTGTGCGAGGGAGTGAGGTCTATCTGAGTATACCTTACCCCGTTCCATGTCTTGAGAGCCTATCTGCATTGACATTGCAAATCCCACTGCGGTGCTGCATGGACATATCATGTGCTCACAACCCCAGGCACTATCTTAACAACTTAGCATTTTGCTGACTGGCTCTGTTTAACCATGTTAGGGGGTAGTGATCTGTCATAACAGTGAATTTCCTTCCACACAGATAAGGCTGAAGTTTCTGCAGTGCCCACACTATGGCTAGACATTCTTTTTCTACAGCTGCATAGCATTCCTCCCTGGGTTGGAGCCTACGACTGAGATAAACCACTAGGTACTCTTCTCCATCTGAAGAAATCTGGCTAAGTACAACCCCCACCCCATGGTTCAAAGCATCCACCTGCACAACAATTTCTTTGCTGTAATCTGAACTGGCTATAACTGGGGATGAACTTTCTGTAGTACCCTGCTGTCTCTAAAGATGCCCTCACCTGCTTTCTAGTAATAGGTGCAGGCCATGCCTAAATGGCTTCCATGTTGGCAGGTTTTGGCCTTATCTTACCACTCCCCACTCTATGTCATAAGCAGGAGACTTCTGCCATACCCACCTGACATTTGTGCGGCTTAATGGTCAACCCTGCCCTCTGTCGTCTGCCCAGCAGCACCTCCCTGACATGTTGAAGGTGCTCTGGTCAGGAATGGCTGTAGATGGCAATATAATCTAGGTAAGTGAGAGCAAACCCTCTTGCTCCTGCTAGGATATGATCTACCAGTCTCTGGAAAGTCACTGGGGAACTCTTCATCACAAAGGGCATCTTTGTGAACTCATACAATCCAAAAGGAGTCAAAAAGTCTGACATCTCTCTAGTACTGGGAGTCAAGGGCACCTGTCAGTAACCCTTGGAAAGATTAATGGTTGCAAGATACTTAGCCCCACCCAGCTGCTTTAGGGCCTCATCTGTCCTAGGCATGGGGTAAGCATCTGACTCTGTGTGACTATTTAATTTCTGGTAGTCCACACAGAACCTTGTGCTGCCATCCTTCTTTGGCACCAGCAACACTGGGGAGGCCCAGGGAATGTTGGAATTTTGAATCACCCCTAGTTCCAACATCTCCTGTACCTCCTTCCTCAGAGTCTGTTTGACTCTCTCAGGCACTCTATAAGGGGCCTGCCTAATAGGCCTTTGGGGTCCTGTATTCACCTGGTGCTGCCCCAGGTGGGTGCACCCTGTTTTCCTAGTGAACATGTCCCCAAATTCCTGCAACACTGCTTGGATTTCTCGAACCTGTGTAGGAGATAGCTGCTGGGACATTGCTACCCCTCCCACTGAGGAGTCAGCCCGAGCCTCACAGAGGAGATCAGTCCCCAGATCTCCGTCAGTCTCCTCCTGCAATCCACTGCAAATGCTCAGCACTAGGGCCTCCCTGTCATGGTAAGGTTTCATCATGTTAATATGGTACAATTTGTGACCCTGCCATTTGGCTAGCAGTTCCACCATGTATTTAACATCACTTAGCTTTCTTACCACCTTGTAGGGTCCCTCCCAAACTGCTTGCAGTTGGTTGTGTCTGACAGGAATGAGAACCATTACCTGCTGTCCCACAGCATACTCTCTAGCTCGAGCATTCCTGTCATACCACACCTTTTTCTGTTGTTGGGCTTCTGCCAGGTTCTCCTGGGCCAAGCCCATGAGTTCCCTGAGCCTTATCCTGAGCTTTAGGATGTATGCCACAACAGATTCCTTATGAGACTCGCACTCACCTTCCCACTCATTTTGAATTAAATCTAGAGGTCCCCTCACCCTATGCCTATACAGCAACTCAAAGGGTGAAAAACCTGTGGATTCCTGGGGAACCTCATTGTAAGCAACAAACAGATAGGGCAAATATCTGTCCCACTCCCTCTTAAAGTTATCTGCAAATGCCCATAGCATGGACTTCATTGTAGAGTTTAACCTCTCAACAAGACCATTAGTCTGGATATGATAGGGGGGTGGTCTTCATGTGCTTTACCCCACAGGACTTCCACAGACAAGCCAGCAGGTCTGACATGAAATTGGCACCTCTGTCAGTCAGCATTTCGTATGGGAAACTTACCCTGCTGAAAATTTCTAACAAAGCATTTGCCACCTTCTCTGCCTCAATGGAGGACAAAGCCACTGCCTCAGGGTATCATGTAGCATAATCCACTACCACTAGGATATGCTTTTTCCCTGAGGAACTTGGGGTACTCAGAGGACCCACAATATCCATAGCTACCATCTGAAATGGCTCCTCAATCACAGGCAAAGGTATCAAAGGAGCTCTCACCTTGTCTCCTGCCTTGCCTACCTTTTGGCACTGCTCGCATGTCCTGTAGTACCCGGTTACATATCTGGAAATTCCAGGCCAATAGAAGTTCTGCATAATACGCGTCTTTGTATGTTTTATGCCCATATGACCTGTAAAGGGAATATCATGGGCTATGGCTAGAAGCACCAGATGGTAGGGTCTAGGTACTAACCAACTGCTGTACTCTCTCACCTTCTAGCCCTCTCAGGGGTCCACTCTCTGTGCAGTAACCCTTTGTCCCAGTATACAGATTATCCCTTTCCTTGAGAATCAGGTGCCTCCATAGCTACCTGTCTCAGGCCTTGCAATGTAGGGTCTGAGAACTGAGCCTGTCTCAACTCTCTCCTTGTAACCCTTCCCAGCTCCCTTTCCACAGGAAGTCTGGCATCCTCTGACAGTGGTACCTCATTGTCAGCCTGGGTACTCCTACTCACCTCTACCTTTGCAGTCACTCTGTCCAAGGCACCATCAGTACCCCCAAGCAGCTGTGACTCACCTTCAGTCTCACTGCTACAGGGTAGCTCCCTCCCTAAAGTAACCACCTCACCAGTCCTGGCTGCAAGTATGCAGTCTGTCTTGGTCTACCCCAGGCTACCAGACTTGCCTGCTTGTCTCCAAGCCTGACTGCATGTAACTGTACCAGCACATGGCACTGCCTCGTCCAAATCCTTCCCTATCAGGACATCTGCAGGATGATAGTTCGGTACCCCTGTTGTCTCAAGACAACCTACTATTGGCATTTTGTCTTTCCCACTTATTGGCTTCCTCAACTTTTGTTCACCACCTTGCCTCCATGGACATCTGTATGCCACATAGCCCCACTGGTTGCATTCAAAACATTTAACCCTTGCTCCTGCGCATGCAACCTGGACTAGTGGCTTCCCCTGCTACTAGCAGATTCTGTTGGGGCAGTCTGTGCTGCCCACCATGGGTTCCTTTAGACCCATGAGCAGTACTGGGGTTCCCCTTTCCTGTGCAGGGCTGCTCTGCTTCCCAGGTATAGGTCTCCCTTCTTCCCCAACTCATTTGAAGTAGCACATTTTCTAGCAGCTAACCAGATCCTCATGTCCTCAGGCAAAGAGCTAAGGGCTTGTTCCCTCACCAAAAGGTCTGCCAGCCCTTTAAAAGTGGTGACCTGACATCCACTCACCCACCTATGGAAATAAGTGCCCAGTTCCGCAACATATTCACACACACTTTCATCTGCCTTGCTTCTATGCTCATGAAACTTTTTCCTATATGTTTCAGGTGTTAGCTTAAACAATTCTAACAAGTGATTTTGAACAGCAGTATAATCAAAACATGCAACGTCAGACATTTTTGACAAAACAGTTACAGCTTTACCATGGAATAAGGGGGTCAGGAACCATACCCAGAGCCTTTGGTCAACAACACACTGGTTGCATACCCTCTCAAACATATGAATGAAACTATCAAGATTATCCCCCTCTTTAAACTGCGGAAGAAATTTACTGACCTGCTGTGCTTCTACGGTCCAGTTACTCCCTTCCCCATTATCTCCACGACTCTGGCAAAGAGTCAGCATCTCCTTCTCATACTGCCTCTGCCTCTCCTTTTCTTCAGCTTCCAGGCATAGCAGTTTATCATTCTCCTCAGCCTGCAAACGTTGCAGTTTCTCAACGTCCTCACTCTCTAGATGCCTCAGTCTCTCAGTTGCTTTTATTTCCACATGCCTGGCTTCCAACTCAAGTCTCTTTAGCTCCAGATGGATTTTTAAGTCCTCTGCAGAAAGGTTGAGCTGTCCATTATCTGAGGATATTATATCTCTACTGCTAGTCTGATTGTCCTCCTGGTTGCTGTTTTCTGATGCAGCTGTAACCAAGGCTGCAATCAGGTCTGCCTTAGTCAGGTTTCCATGCACCAGTCCCCTAGCCTGGCACATCTCAGCCAGATGGCTCGTTGTCATCTTTCCATACTCCTCTGCTGACATGCTGCCCGCTCGCCCTCACTAACTAAGCTAACAAAAGAAATAAAACAATTGTGATCTGAACTCTGAGTATTCACTGCATTGCTGCTTTAGAGTACAAAATACCTGCAAAGCTCACTGTACCCAAGCTACAGGAATTCATTCTACCAACACCACTACAAGCCAATTAGTATTTGCCACCAATTAATATGTGATATGGATATCCCACCACTGTCAAACAATTTATACATGGTGTGGATATCCCACCACTTCCACCAATTAATATGTGATGCCCACGCCCTGGCCCAGAAATCAAGTATCCTCAATACTCACCATTAACACCAGTGAGGGGCGTCTCATATAGGAGGAAAGGATAACAAATGCACACAGTAAAGTGCAATTTCCCTTAAGAACACACAGAGATCACAATCAGTCCGAGGCCATTTGCTCCCTTACTCTCCAGGTCCCTGGTAAGACTCCCCACTGGCACAGTTCTAGGGTCCAGATCTCAGCCTAGTGGGCAAGTTAAAACCTCCAACACCCTCTCTGTCCAACCAGTGCTTTGTGTCCCTGCCCAAGTAGCTGACACACACACACACACACACACACACACACACACACACACACACACACACACACACACACACACACACACACACACACACACACACACACACACACACACACACTCACACTTTGAGAAGAGTTTATACAACCACACAGACATTCCTTGGAAAGGCTGGCACAGGTTCTCCAGCTGTGTCCCTTTTTCCCAGACTATACGGTAGTACCAGCTGCCACCACCCACTAATATTTATCAGCTACTCAAAGGACCTTAAAAGGGTGTACAATTATTACTGTGCAATATTGTTATCCAATTTGTAGTATAGCCCTTAAAGCTATTGGAGTGGCTTTGTACAATTTTACCAAAGGCATGCAAGTACTCTAAAGAGCTTAAATTATCTGTACAAAAACAGCCACAGTTGAAAGGGTTTAAAAATATTTAATAACAAATAGTCAACACACAAGACAATAGTTTTTACTACACAGTGCTAGTCAAGAGTTCAGAGACACAGTGTAATCCTTAAAATAATTCAGTAGTACAATTCTGACATCACAGAAAAACACTTAGTCTAATCTTTCTAGTTTCTAGCTATTTCTAAGAGAAAACACAAGTCTGAGATAAACTTACATATAGAGCAAAGGCAGTGCTGAGTTGGATGGTCAAGACAAAAATGCTTAATGCTCTCTGATTCTCCCTGTTTTTAAAATCGCATTCCTGGTTCACATTACATCATTCTTCACACTTCTCTGGGTTCCCAGGCTAACAGAAACTACATTTACAGTCTTCAACTCTGGGCAGAAACCAAAGCAATAAAGGACATTTTGCATGCAAATTCTGTCCATTAACTCTGGCCTTAAAACAATAGCAAGAATCCCTTCCTCTAGACCGTCCGGAGCCATGTTTACATCAAAAGGTCACACCATGCTTTACTTGGTTAGCAGAGTGCACTGTTGTTACATTTTTGCAGTTCCACATATAACAGCATTTTTTCCATTTAAGACAACAAGCCTGTGGCTTACATTAATATTTACAAATGACAGAATTATCTATAAAATTCGATCTGGCTAGGCTGGCAACCTTTACATTTCTTCACCCAATCTTCACAAACCATCTAAGAAAACTCCAGCTATACTTTGTCGCATATCATCTACTCAGAGGAAATATTAAGAGAGAAAATGATTACATGATGTAATCTGATGGTTTGTATGAGATTCAAAAAGTAAAACAGCCTGCAAATTATACAAATAATCTTGTAGTATGGCAAAATTAAAGGAAAATAAGGAGATATGAAAAATAATGGGTTTGAGATTGAGAGATATTAGTAATACTGTAAATATTACGAAGTAAATAGCAAATATTATGGGGACTTTTACGAAACATGTTCACAGGGTGCATTAAATATAAGGAAAACATAATCCTTATAATCTTCATAAAGCTACTAAATAAGCCAACATAGTACAATATACAGATGATGCCACTGTCATATGCTCTGCACCAAGTCTACCATCACAGCACAAAATGACCCAGGATTGAAGCCTGCCTAGAAGACTACCAACTGCTTTTCAGTGCTACAAAAATCAAATTAACACTGTTTTTACCCAAATATCTGTGAACTGAGGAAACAATCCTTTAACATCACATCAGCAAATAATACCTCAATTGAAACCATTTCAAACACAGAGATTCTTGATAACATAATTGTTGATAACTTAAAATACGATCAACACATCACTCATGCCATCAGGAAAATTCACCAAAACCTGGGCTTCCTCTACAGAAACAAGTTCTTTCGCTGACTTTTCTATGAATTGTTTAGCAACACCTTACCTTCTCTAGTAACTTTTCTGTGCAGCACCCATCATAAGTAATTTTCAGTCTACCATAAAAATAAAATAGAGGTTTGCTATAGTAAAATAGCTAAGTTTGCATCCAACTTAGCAACCTGTTCACACTACTGCCTAGCACTAAAACACTTGCACTGGTTAAACTGTCTAGTTACCTTACTTACTCCCAACTCCTTACTGCCCCCAAAATAATACCCAAACTCTGGACATATCTACAAAACATCCTCAAATACTACTTCCCTCATATGAAACTCTACTCACAGAACAAATATCTCCTGACCAGGACCAAGTGCAGCTGACTCACTTTCCTCATCCTGTGTTGTTTAGCACATTAACTCCACACCACCCACCCTAAATCAAGACGACAGTACTACACATTTCAAACACAACTTGAAACAACACCTAACTTCTTCATGTCTATTTGCATGCTCGCATCCTCACTAAACTCATCTTTCTTTCTGTTTCTCTTCCCTTGCCAATCTCTCTATCAATCACTGTGACTCTCTTTCACATTTCTTATTTGCCTTATCTCTCTTTCTTTCACTCCCAACTACTGCTTCTCCAACTAACCTATATCCCTAATATTCTCCTACTAATACCACTTCATTTTGCACCTCAGCTCCTTACCTATCTACTGTTTTTTCAACTTCTCCACTGTAAGAACTTTCTCTACTTATGTTTTCTTGATTATTTCTGCTTATACCCTTCCACCTCCTCCTCTATTTTCTGTTACTGTTCTAGTGATATCCTATCTCATTTAGGCCAATATATATACTAAACCAATGTGAATAATTAATGCTCTTGTATCTCCAGCTAATGCATGTTAACATGAATTTGACTTACATATGAAATTATCTCAAAACCACCTTCAATGCAATGCTTAAATTGTTTATTTTTTACTGTTGTTCATTGGAATATGTTACGTGGAGCTTTTCTCACCGAACCTCCACTAAAAATTGTACTTTGTGTCCAGTTGGACTGTCCGTGTAAACAAAAGACAAAACATAAATAAATAAATACAAATATATATATATATATATATATATATATATATATATATATATATATATATATATATATATAAATGAAGAAATGGAACTAGGTAAAAAACCCAAGTATACTAAAGTAGTACAGTAGTACATGTACGTAAATGAATGCAGAATGAAAGACAATACAAAGAGAATGAAGAAGATGCTAAACAAGCAAAATACTTGTTGAAAGGAAAGGAGGAAGAAATAATGCCATTTTCTGGAATATTTGAAATGTAATAAAGGAAAATGAATGGTTTTCAGAATATAAAGGGAAAGTAATATAAGTAGAATACAAAATTGAAACTTAAGAGGTGCAAGTGAAGTGGTGAAAAATTAAATGAGCTAATAAAGAGAGTGAAAATAGAGAGCGTACCTGAGTCTGAGAGAGAAAACACTATGCTTTTTATAAAGAGATGAATGGATGGAAGAAGGTTTTAGGAATAAAGAATTGTGTGATGAGCTTATAAGATTCATATATATAGGAAAGGAGAATGGACTGATATTATGAACTGGAGGCCAATACTTTAACTAATGCAGATGATAATACATGAATGAAAATCTATACAAAAAAGTTTATTAAAATTATCTGTGATGTGATGTTTGAGGAAATATATGGTATAGTAGGAAAGGAAGTAAGACAGATATTAATTTTGTTAAAAGAAGCGGTACTATATGCAAAAAAAAAACTAAATTACTTATGTGAGATGTTGCAAAAGCATTTGATAGTATATATCATGACAGAATATAAGGAATATTAAAGAGTTGTAAACAGTAGAGTTTTACAAGCAATGTATGAAAGCACACTGAATAAAGTTATGGTGAATGTTTTGGGAAGTAATGATGTTCAGGAACAAACCAGCAGGTTAGATTTATATGGTATAAAAACAATAAAAATGTACATGTACTGAAACACTGTCAGGGTATAACACTTTAATATTTAAAAATGGTAAGTGCTTTCATGGGTAACCTCCACCCGCTTCTTCAAACTAAATGTGATCACTCCATTACTCAGATTTGTAAAATATGTAATCACAACTCCCCAATAAAAACAGAATCAACAATTAATTGATATTACAAGGCATCATTTCGCCAAGTGAATCATCCTTAAAGGAACTGTGTCCTAAAGGGATGTACTATTTGGCTATAGAATAGATCACAATTATCAAAGTTGTAGAATCAATATTCTCTCCATAAACAGTTGCTCCAAAATGCATAAAAACAATTTTTCAAAATACCAATATAACTTTATGAATGCCAACTTGCTTACTAAGAGTTAAGCATATCTATGTCTGAAAGATGTCACATGATATCTGTTTACTGAGTGAAACATCCTTAAAGGGATACCTACATAGAAAGCAACTTCCTAGTAAGCTAAAAGTGAACTACACATAGAGCCTCCGTGAATGAAACTTCATTAAAACTTACAAAAAATAATAAAACTTCTAATAAACATAACAGATATGCTACTACATAGGATAAAGCCTAAACATAGCATACCTATTTCCTAAATAAGAACTTCTTAAAAACTGCCGATGCAACCACACTTAAACACTCAGTGATGGAGCTAGCTATTAAGTACTAAAAACAAAATAGTTGAATAATGGTAAGACTCAAATAATCAAAATGACAAGTGTACTACTCCCTAAAAATAAATATAAAAACTGAACATTAGGTAGACATTTCTATAAATTTACATTATTTGTTTGAGACTTGGATTTTACCTGTATAAATGTCTACACCTCAGACCTGGTCTAATAGGTATGGACATATTCAAGCCCATAGGACCATCTGCATTCAACCTAAGAATCCATTTCATCTCATATCCCATCTTACTTATAATATTCCCCATTCTCTGCCCTACTTTCTATAACCATGTACATGAAACAGTGCTCAACGGTGGTATTCATGATATGTTTATCTAAATAATTAACATGCTTACATGTATGAATATTATATAAATTATCCCTACTTCTATCTCTTAAGCATCTGTTTGTTTTCCAGATTATAAAATGACTTACACACAACACATTGTGACGACTAAACTATATGTTCTGTGCTGCATGTAGCCTCTACCTTAAATACAAACTTCCTCCCAGTCATAGGATGTAGAAACTGACCACTGCCATCAATATATTGTCAAAAATTACACACTACACATGGTGTAGTACCTGTAGGTGTATTACTTAAAAGCAATGCACTATGTTCTCTATATCTCTATATGACACAACATTCTCTTTATTGATTTTTTATTTTTATATCTAAATATTGGTTGAACACCTACTGTTACTCTAATCTTATTCTCAGTAGTTAGGGCATCCCAATGTTTATGTATAACATCCGTAACTAACTTGGTATTACTACCAAAAAAATTGAAATTTTAATGTGTCCACAGTCTCTAATTGAAACTTTCTTTTGTAATGTACCATTACCATCCTCAGACAAATATGGTTTTCCATGGGACTGTCTTAAGGGAACCACTTGGTCAAAAACACAATTAACTTGTTGAGCGTTAATACCCTCTATCCTGTAATTTTTCACCCAGTAATTCCAGTTCTTTAATAAATCTTGTATTGTCTGCATTTAATCTAGTTGTCCTAATTGCTTGTCCCTTGAATATTTTAAAAATATGTGGAGGGTGCATGCTGGATCTGTGTTGATGTATATTACGATGACAAGACTTACAATAGGTTTCTGTGGTGACCTGGCCAGTACTATCCATCTTGATCAAAACTTCCAGAAACTCAATTTGCTGATTTGAACATTTAACATCAGATTTTTAATATTCTATGGTGGTATCTAACACATTCCTTCAAAGTGGATAAATCACCTTTCCACAATATAAATATTTCATCTACAAAATAACAAAAAAAAAAAAGAATATTAGCAGTATATACACAATTATGGAGATACCAGGTGTCCCAGATAGCCATCACCAGATTGGTGTAGCTATTGGCACAAGAGGGGCCCATAGCTATGCCATCCGGTTGTAAATAGTTGCCGTCAAATAAAAACACATTATTGAAGAGTACTACTTTGGTGAACTCACAAATGAGCTCTATTAGTCTACTATCATGCTTGCTGTTCCTAGATAAAGCTCATGACTGCTCATATACCAGTATCATTAGGTATAACAGTAAATAAGGACTGTACATCCATGGTGACTAAATACATTTGTTGGAAATCAGGTTGCTGTGATATACACTTACATAGATCACACAACAAATGTTGTGTGTCTCTCAAAATATATAAATTCTTATTCACCTCAACCCGCAAATGTTTCTCTATAAAAATTGAAAATGTTTCAGTTAACTAATTTGCTCCAGCCATTATAGGTCTAAAAGATGGTTTCTTTAGGTTTTTAGGAATTTTAGGGATGCCTTGAATGACAGGTATTAAAGGGTACTGTATCTTCAGATAATAATATATATCTAAATCAACATTTCTCTCAGATAACGTATCAAAAAATGATCTGTTCTATTTTTCACATTATTAATATCATGAATAGTGATGTTACAATCTGTATCATGATTACATAACATCTTATTCATAGTGTCTATTTAAAATGAGGTGTCCATAATAATGATGGGCCTCCCCCCAATTTGCTGGATTAATAATAACGGAATCATCTTTCTCCAAATCCATCAAACCTCGTTTTTCTAATTTCATAATATTATAGTACTGTTTGCATCTAATCTGACTGTTAAATAATTTGTACAAATCATTCACACATAGTTTATGAAAGGCTTTGAGTAATGGGTGCAAAGTAGGGTTAAAAGTGCAAGGTTTTCTATTTGTTGTTACAGTACCTTGATCATTGCTGGTATAGTTCATGCTCAAAATGACATTCCGGAGAAACATTTTTAAATCAATTATATCATCAGTTATATCAAGTCTTTGGGTTGCTGTAAACGAAAGGCCTTTCTCCAATAATGATGTCTTATGCTGTGTAAGATGTCTACTAGAAATGTTCCAGACTAAGGAGTCTGGTGTGGTTTCCACATTTTCTTGATGGTTTGATTTTGTTGAGAGTCTTGAACATGCTTCCTTTTGGTTGACCCCAAATCCTGGAGCAACTGTGTGTGTCTTTGTTCTAGCAGTTGATAGGGAGGGGTAAATCCACAAAAAGCTGCTCATTATGTGGACCAATAATGAGGAGTATGTTTTTTCATTGAACAACTGATTGAAATGCATTGGACTCCAATGTTACAAGAGGAGTCAACTTATCAATGACATCTAAATTATAACTAATAGTTTTATGACCCTCGACCAATGTAACATTATTATTAATGGTGAGAGAAGTGGCTTCATTCGAGTTTCTGGATGTTTTGATCAAGATGGATAGTACTGGCCAGGTCACCACAGAAAACAGTTGTAAGTGTTGTCATCGTAATACATATTAACATAGATCCAGCATACACCCTCCACATATTTTTAAACATGTCAAGGGAAAAGTGATTAGGGCATCTAGATTAAATGTAGACAATACAAGATTTGTTAATGAATTGGAATTACTGTGTGAAAAATTCCAGGCTAGAGTGTAAAACCTTCAGCAAGTGAATTGTATTTTTGAACAAGGGGTTCCCTTAAGACAGTCCCATGGAAAACCATATTTTTCTGAGGATGCTAATGGTACATTACAAAAGAAAGGTTCAAGTAGGGACTGCGGGCACATACATTTTTTAATGTTTTTGGTAGTAATACCAAGTTAGTCACGGATGTTATACATAAACATTGGGATGTCCTAAATACTGACAATAAGATTAAACAAATAGTATGTGTTCAACAAAGATAATGTTGTGTCAATACAGAGAACATAGTGCCTTACCTTTGAGTAATATAACTAGAGTTGCTAGACAATGTGTAGTGTTTAATTTCTGACCAAATATTGATGGCAGTGGTCAATTTCTACATCCTAAGACTGGGAGGAAGTTTGTATTTAAGGTGGAGTCTACATGCAGCACATAACATATAGTTTATCTGGCACAATGTGTCATGTGTACGTCATTTTATGTGGGGAAAACAAATAGATGCTTAAGAGATAGAATCAGGGAGCATTTATATAATATTCATACATGTAATCATATTAATGTTTTAGCTAAACGTGTCATGAATACTATTGTTGACCACTGTTTTAAGTTCATGGTTATAGAGGCTGTTAAAGTAGGGCAGAGAATGGTGGATATTATAAACAAGACGGAATATAATGAGATGAAATGGATTGTTAGGTTGAATGCAGATGGCCCCATGGGTTTGAATATTCCCATACTTATTAGACCAGCTCTGAAATGTAGGTGTATACACAGATAAAATCCAGGACTCATACAAATAATGTAAAGTATAGAAGTGTCCACCTGTACATTTAGTTTTTATATTTATTTTTAGGGAGGTACATTTGTCACTTTGATTATTTGAGTCTTAATATTATTCAACTATTGTTTAGTTGTTAGTAGTTAATGGCTTGTTCCATTACCAAGTGTTTAAGTGTGGTTGCATCAGCAGTTTTTATGAGGTTCTTATTTAAGAAATAGGTATGCTATGTTTAGGCTTTATCCTATGTAGTAGCATATCTGTTATGTTTATTAGAAGTTTGGTTTATTATTATTTTTGTATGTTTTAATAAAGTTTCATTCACCGAGGCTTTAACTGTAGTTCATTTTAGCTTTCTAGGAAGTTGCTTTCTAGGTAGCTATCCCTTTAAAGATGTTTCACTAGGAAAATGGATATAATGTAACATCTTTCAAAGACATAGATATGTTTAATTCCTAGTAAGTTGGAGTTCATAAAGTTATATTGCTTATTTGAAAAATTGTTATGTATTTTAGAGCAGCTGTTTATGGAGAGAATATTGATACTACAACTTTGATAATTGCGATTTGTTGTATAGCTGAACAGTAAGTCCCTTTAGGAGGCAATTCCTTTAAGGGTGATCTGCTTGGTGAAATGATACCTTGTAATATCAATTAACTGTTGAGTCTGTTTCTATTGGGCAGTATTTTATTAATCTGAGTAATGGAGTGATGGCATTTGGTCTGAAGAAGTGGGTGGATGTTACCTCTGAAAGCACTTACCATTTTTAAATATTAAAGTCTTATACCCTGGCCGTGTTTCAGTACATGTACCTTTTTATTGTTTTTTTTAGTTATATTTGGTTATTTCACAACCATACTGTTTTTCTTAGCAGGTGGTGTGATTTGTTTTTAGATTTATATGGTGATGAATGTAGTGGTAGGAAATTATTAGGGATATTTAAGAGAAGATAATGGGAAATAAAGAAAGGGATCATTTTTCCTCTATGTATAATTTAATAGTCATAAAAAATAGCTGTGGATGAATGAGGTGATAGTAAAAGAGATAGGTTTGAATCTGAATAATGAAAACAACAAGAGGACTTGAGTACAAAATGAAACATGGTTGGTGAATTTTTCATACATGAAATCAGTGCATTAGAAATAACATTTGATAAGCAAGATGGGGAAAGACAATGGAAAACAATAGCAGCAAAAGCATTTCAAATATAATATAAGAAAAATTGTAGTTGACATCCTTATGTTTTGAGAAGGTGGAGTTCATAGGAAATGTGTACACATCTAATGTTTAAGAGAGAAGAATAAATATTGGCAATGTTATTCAGCATTTTATTGAATTGCGACTTGAATTCTTTAAAAAGAAGAATGATGTGTTAAGCTAAGAGGTATTTAGTGTTATATTTTGTACACTCACATGCATTTTGGATTTTTAAACTATAAGGACAAGGAGCTAAACTGTTGTGGGAAGGGCTATGCGAAAACACAAGTGTGAGTGGAATTAAAATAAAAAATATGTAAAACAAAAGAAATAGCTGAATATATAGATAAAACAAAAGTGAGGAAATTGGTAAATAATTGATAGAATAGATTACTGAACAGAATTATTATGTTAAACCAGGTATGCAGGAAAAAAGAGCAAATGCTATAATAGAGAACATCAATTTTTAAAGATGTTTGGGAAGTTTCAGGCTTTTTGCTGAAGCTGTTATTAAATAAAATATCTGATAAAGGATATTGGAATATAAGCAACAAGTAGAGAAGTTATATATTGCATGTAAACTTGAGGAATCTAGTAAACTTGTCATTTTGACATATTAAACATTTAGAATGTTTTGGCAGAAATTTTAAAAAGGCATATGATTGTACATGTCAAGTAGAGCTACTGGAGTGATCCCTGGGGTGAACTTTCTATTTCCCATCCACTCATCAAGATTTATCTTAAAGAGGGCCACTGAGGTGTTTTCTTGACATGTATGGGAAGTCTATTCTAAAGCATGGGTAGTCTCCCTAATATAATTTTATAGATTATATTACAACAACAGTATATTTTTTTAGTTTAAAGTTTTTCTTCAGATGAAATAAGTATTTTTAGTTGCTAAGTTATTTAACCAAACTGATGTAAATATAGGAACGGGTGACAATCAGGTCAAAGTGGGTTCGGTCGAACACACTTCAGTCAAAGTCTAGAGGCTGAACGGCGACAATGTCAAACCCAACATTGTCAAAGTATGAATCTCGCTCCCATCTCGACCCATGTTAAAGCTCATTTCGAGGTTTATGGCAAGTCAGATTTCGACAATGTCAGAATTCAACATTGTCAGTTTCATGGAAAGGGGTTTATGATCCCATCAGTCAATGGAGTCAGGTTCGACATTCTGATGGTAAAACTATAGGAACATCTATGTATAAAAAGGAAGTTAAAGCAATACATAATTACATTGAAGAATTATGCATCCACCTTTTATGTTTTCTAATATTTCCAAGAATCAGATGTTACAAATGGCTAAAGTAATTACAAGTGATGATTTGATGAATGAACAATGATTGGAGATGATGATGGATTTTGACCCATGGAATATAAACATGATAATTTAAATATACAATATCAACAAATCATATAAGAACAACAGGATAGATGCAGCACCATAATTTATTTTATAAAGAACAATGAGATTGTTCAGTAAGTATACAACTTTATCAAAGTAAAAGAACATTGCATCGTTATAAATGTTTTTTTCAGAAGTATTTAAGAAAAATATCTAATGAAACTTTTATGCATCCAAATAATGGGATATGATTTACAGTTAATGTAATAGCTATTTGTAATACAAAGAATGGAATATATCTTGCATCCTATACTGCCTGTATGGGATTTTATGTCGGGAAAAGTAATCAAAAACTAAAGGATGGAATGTGCAGCCAGATATAAGATCTGATATCAGATATAAGAAGGATGATATAGACTAATGTTTTATATAAGCATATCAAAGTGAAAGGAGAAGGACATCAATTTAAATTTATGGTGTTGCAAATAACAGATACATCCATTAAAAGTGAAGATATTGCAATGAAAATGGAAATGGCAGACTATAATTGCATAAATAATTTATAAGCTGATGTATATCCTGGTTTGATTGAAACTCTTACCATGAAACCTGTTTTGAAAGTGTTGTAATGGAGATGTTAGCTTTTAGGATATGAATTGTGCATCTCTTAAAGGCTGTTTTTTAGATGAGGTCATGTGATTAATTAAGAGCTACCAAAACTCAGGCAGCTGTGACCTTGGTTCTCTCATATTCAAATATAATTAAAAAAAAGCTTTGAGAAATCACTATTCATAAGAGCAGACACCAAGCAATTAGATAAGCAAGTAAACTGCAGAAACCCTTAAACTATAAATTAACCATCAGACACAAGCATTTAAAGCTAATTAAATTATCTACTTGAGATAAATAATTTAGCATTGCACTTTAAATTAAATATGCAAACAGTAAAAGCTTTCATGGAAAGTTGAAAAGAAAATATTTAAAAATGACAGCTAATGAAAAGAAAAACCCTAAGATATAAACTAAAATCTGTTTGATTGTGATTAAACAATATATTATCCCTTACTGTCTTTTGCTTTTCAGTGCAAAATGCAATTTCAGAGTCTTTACAATCGACAAAAGTTTGAAATCTGCCTCAAGGTGTGCTCCAGCAGAAAAACAGTTGGACATCTGTGTGAATTAACAGCCAGTCCCTCTTTTTATCAGTTGTAAAACAATATTTCTTGTGGCTTTTGAATTTAGAAAATACCCTTCCTAATGTTGGCACCGTATATCCAATGGGGAAGGAGAAGTTTTAGCAGTCTAGAATCCAGATAAGGAAATCACCAAGTAACATAGCCAGAACTTTAGTTTAGTTGTCGGCAACACTCCATTTAATCAGTCAGAGGTTAATTAAACTGAAATACATTTCCACAAAGCAGATGATCATTTATACATATTTTTACTCATTTTGTTGTACATATTGTACCTTACATGTACTGCATTTTGGCTATAAAGAAGCACCCACTTTGAAACAAAAATTATGTTGTAAAGAACAGCGATATTTATCAGTGAGTATAGAAAAAGGCAAATACAATGCATCTTTTTTACTGTTATTTTTTACACAAATATTTATACAGAATTGTAACATGATACATCTCTAATACAACTAGTTTAAGATTCTGAATTTTCGTTTGAGACAGCTGTTAACATTCTCTCAGCTTATTACAGTTTTCCAGCACCGCTTCATCCTTCCAAGACTCAAACAACTTTTGCTGACAGATCCTTAAGGAACAAACATTGATCCAATAGATTCATTTTATAACAAAATCATCCAGCTTTTTGTTTGAAAAGATCTTCTGAGTTTTTGATGACAGGATAGATCACCTTCTTCTTCTTTTTTTATACTTTTATTTAGTACCTCTTTGCCTTGATAGATAACTCTGCTCTTTTAACTAGTAGTTGGTTTTTGCATACAGATGATGTTGTATCAACTGGATTTATTCTGGCTTTATTTCCTCTCTTAAAAGCCTGTTGGCAGTGATAACAAGTTTACGTGTTTTACTGTAGCATGTTATATCTTCTACAGCGCTTGATTAATAGAGATGTTGCATTAGTCTTCTTAATCTGCACATAGCATAAAAATAGTTTTTTGGACTTTGGCTAGGATTGCCTTATTATTAATGCCCTTGACATTAATAGTATCCTTCTGTATCTCGCACATGTCCTCTTTATACACCCTTTCTACCAGTATATATATTACTGCTGCATATGGGGCTGAGGACTAGTGATATCCCCAAGTTTTATAAACTGCAGTTTGAAAATTGAGCCTGCTCCAACTCTCTTTGTAAATTCTGTCTGTTTCTTCTTTTAATGGAAACTCAGTACTTTTTGACAACTACGTTTCAGATTTAGGTCTACTTATATGAACACATTCCTCCTGAAGTAACTCTTTCGAGAGGAATTCCAGTATTTTTTGTTAGTTGTAGCTTAGCTTTGGGTGCTTCACAATAACCTGGTTCTATTTCTGAATTGTTAACATTACCGGCCTGTATTGGTGGAATAAACACTAGCTGAGTCTCACTACTTCTACAAGTCCACTGTGGCTGTCATTAAGCTTGAGTGCACTTGGCCATATGTATATAAGATACAGCATTATGAACGTCATTATCTGGAAATCAATGAACACTGCTACCTGCTTGCATCACTGACTCCCCTATCCAAATGTATCCTGACCAATAGCACCAAAAAGGTGCCCATTCCTTGGTCCTAACTACAGTGTAGTGCCCAAGCAGGTATTTCTTTTCACTCTGAAATCTATAGACTTAACAGTTATTATATATGAAGCAGTATGCCTCTTAGCAACATCTCAACACTATCGGGGAGTGTAAGGCTGAGTGTAATAATTTACAGCAGCTACTACTGGAAGATGACTTACCATTATTAAAGTGGTACTTTCATTAGCTTCATCACAAGTCTTTTCTTTAACCTGTAAATGTAAACATTTCAACCTTACATGCTCCTTCTGGCTATACTGGAACATATTACTCAAAGATCTTGTCATATACATTGAGTATTTCCTCCTTTTGCTTTTGTAACCTGCTGTGAGGGTTTAAACCACCCCATGGCTAATCTTATACCGATACATCATGTGAGTACCCCTTATATACCTTTGTACAGTGCTGGCTAGATAGAAGTAGCCCTATTCCTTCTTTCTTTAGAAGCGTTACCTTCCTGATCTGCTATCCAGATTTACACGTCCTTACATAATGTCCTGAGTGCTTACTTCCATATCATAAATTATCATGTATTTCAGACATAATTACTTGACATCTAGTCATCCACTTATGAAAGTAAGTGCTTATTTCTGTAACATCATCACTGACTGTCCTATTTGTCTTTCTTCTAAGCTCTTGAATTTCTTTCAACTTGGCTCAGGAGTCATTTTGAAGAATTGTACTAAACAGTGCTTCAGTTTATTGTAACTCAAAACAATCCAAATTATTCATTTTGATAAGACCTGCATTGCTTTACCCATGAGCAGAGAAATTAAAAATTCATCCATTCCCCCTTGTTAATTTGATATTTATTACACATGCCTGTCCAAAGGCCTAAATAAATACTATCCAAATTATCCCTTTCCGTAAACTCTTGAAATAATTTGGCATTTATGTTATCATCTTGAATTTGGCTTTCTCCCAATATTTGCATGGATTTGATGAAGGATAACCATTTTGTCTTATGCTAGTGTTTTGTTTTTCTTTTTCATCTCATTCCTACTCTGTCACCTGCATCTTTAGCCATTTCATTCTCTGAGTTGCCCCAGCCTCCAAAAATGTGATTTTTACCTCCAGTCTGTTTACTTCTAATGGGGTTCTGAGATCATCTGTAGATGGATTGTGTTTGCCTGCAGCTGCTGCCTGAATGTATTGGTTGTCAGTGGTTGTTCTTCTACTGAAAAGCTGCTGTCATGCCCTCCTTGGACATACCAGCATATGAAAATACTCTTAGTTTTGTACAGTTTGATTAAATGTAAGATTGGCAATTTTTACAGTTTTTGTATTCCACAGAGCTTATTTTGCCTGTTTTGTAAGTATTCTGATGGGACAATAAAATAGTTGCTGTAGAAGATATACTTCTGTATACTTATGTGGCTGCATGTGCTGACATGCAAGTATATTCTGGTAACCAAAACTGTTTCATACATAATACAAGTCCAAATTCAAAGCTCCTGCCATTGTCAAGCAGGTAATATGTGAAGAACAGTGGTATATTCCCACCTGCTTTAACCATGTGATATGTGAAAGATGAGGTTTGAATCTCACCTGCTGCCACCTATTAGTCTAGGGTCTACAGAAACAGCAGTGAGGGTTTCAGTCCCACCACTGTTACTTGTTAAAAGATAAATGTGCACTGCTGCCTTGGTTAATGGCTAAACCCAGCCATGTTTCCTGTTAAACATCACTCTGAACACCTACCTATCAAAGCTGTAATCATCAGCAGGACAGAATTTCATGCACCTCAGGTAATTAACTCCACTGACTTTGACTGCAAGTTTACCAGCAATAATTTAAACTTGGTCAAATTTATTTGGACACTTAACCACTCACACAGTATATTATGACGGGGGGGGGGGGTAAGTGATAACTCTCCAGCAGGAACTCACCCCTTCACAATATTAACATACACTGCCACAAATTAGTCAGACCATACACATAACAAAGCATAATCTACCATTTACCCTTAAAATATGCTAATCTTTATATACTCAAATTCCAGCAATTAAATTAGAACAGTCACTCTCCAGAAGGGTAGACAGCAAGCAGTTATACAAACTAGCAAAATGCTTAGACCCTTACCAAAAATATATAGAGCTGGATTTAAAAATGATATCATGAGGTGTGCACATGGCACGTTTTGCTATTCAGACACAGCCTTAACATGGGACTTTTGGATGAAGACTTGAAGCACCACATCAGGCTGTTTCTAATCCCTTGCTACTTGCTAATGAGACAGTCTGGGGGAGTGGCATATGCTAATCAATCATGTGCCCTCTTTTCCCCCCAGATTAGCACAGCTGCTCCTGAACATCATTGTAGTGAACATGGCCAAAAGGCTGCGTCCGTCTATCATGGTAAAGGTAAGTATTGGGGAATTCAGTAGAAAGGTAGGGTTAGGTGGAGTGTGCATGAGAGAATGCAAGGGGCTCCATGTTTGGGTATATGTGTGACCATGTGTCTGCCTGGGTGGTAACAGTAGTTTCATAGGTTCATAGGTAAGTACTAGGTTAGCTGCCCTTGCAGGCCATTTTTTAGCCTAACCAATTTCCCACAAAGGTGAGAATCAAACCCTGTATCTTGTGTCTGTGAGGTAAAAGGAAGTGAAAGGATACTTTATGAGTGTTTGTGTGCCCATGTCAGTGTGTGTATGTGTTTGTGTATGTGTGTTTGTGTGTGTATGCTTATATGGATGAATGGGCAAGTTTGTGATGAATGCTACTGGATGGAGAGGGCTGTTTGATGTGTGTGTGTGTGTGTGTGTGTGTGTGTGTGTGTGTGTGTGTGTGTGTGTGTGTGTGTGTGTGTGTGTGTGTGTGTGTCTGAGTGGCTGACAGACTTCCACAGACCCTCTACACTAAAGACTAAAATCCGTAAAAATTGGGTGAGGGGATCCACTGCCACCAGTGATAACTCTTTAAAGTTGGCTTGAGTAGCACTTACAACAGAATCAGAGTGCAGGGGAACCACTAAATACCAGGTATAATTATCTCATACCTAAAAAGCTCTTTAGTAGTACAGAGATTGGGGAGAGAACCACCAGACACCATAGATAATTTTTCTATCTCATGTCTTTATAGCAGTTCACAGGCTTATATTTTTCATGTGGGGAAAAAATGACAATCGGCTGACAGTATGAATTTTTCTTTGGATGTTAGCCCTTGATCTAGATAAATTCTAGGTAAATTGTTTACTAGTGGGGAGTGAGCTGTTAACATGAAAAGGCTTTAATGTAAAAGAAAAAAATAGTCAAATGAGCAACATGGAACAATGATGCTGTATTACTGATTCAGAAGAGTTAACCAACTCACTGTTGAAGAGACACCCTGATCCCCTGTGCAATAATAGGAAAAGGGGTTGTGGATGGATGGGTCAAGTTATTTCCAACACCAGTATTTTTTTTTTCTGGCATAAAGAAAAAAAATCTGAACATCTACCTTCTGTGAAAGGGTGTCCAGTCTCATTATGGCAGGATGTGGTCAAGTACTGAAAGTGGATCTAGGAAATAAAGTTCAGCAAAACTTTTAAATCCCTGCACTATGCACAAGGTCAGATGTATGCACAGTGCATATTATAGTGTCTCCATGTTATTGCTTAGCTGGACAGTGTGACAAGAATGATATTCATTATATATGGGTGTTATTTATTATTCATATAATATGAATAATCACTGCTTTGATCAAGGGTAAATCAGTATTTGTTTTCTTCCCAGCAAAGTTTATCTATTTGGGTTTACCACCATGAGTAAAACGTCACCATTCCTAGGTAAATTCCTTTCAGTTGCTAGAGATGAACTTATTTGAGCCTCAATAGCCCACAGGAAAAAAAGATGAATGGTATAATGCCAAAAACTTCTTCCCATAGGAAATCATAGGAAATCATTCCTGGAGTGTTTCCTTCCTTTTGAAATTAGGCATTTTTTTTTCATTATTTTAGAATGTCAGATTAGAGGAAGTCAGTGTTTCATAGTAGAACCATAAATTCTGCCTCACCTACAGCTAAACAGTGATTATCCTTGAATCTTAAGCTTGGATACATCTCCAGGGAAAATAACAGCCTCACACTCCCTTTTCCAACATTGCATACTACCTGAAATTTTAACTAACTGTAGTACTAGGCAACAATTTTTGATTGTCGAAACAGTTCATTTAGAAAAGACAAGATAAAGAACTGTGATGAGTTGTAAGTGATTAAATGATTCCATTTCTCTGTTTCTTGTACAACAAAACTATTTCTTTTAAACATACTTTGTAATTTCTCTTTCTTACACATTTTTATAGACAAACAGCACACTCTAGGAAATTTTGTTTGGCAATAACATTTAAAAAAAATAAGCTTCCTGAAAGGATGCTGAACTGTTTGGCTTTAACAATCTTAAGTATTTCATTACTCTTTAGACATATTGCTCTTAAGACATCATTTGGCAAACGTGATTCAGAAAAAAGAACATATGAAAATGGATTTTTTGTCTTAATCTACCTGTCTTAAAAGTGATGCAATGGTTTTCTTTATTTTTTGTGACAAGGCTGTCCTCTGTAACTTCTACACTTAAAATCTTTGCCTTGATTAATTTCTATAGGCATATATGCTATATATTCCCTTTAAGACATACCTAGTGTATATGTGATGGATTAACTGTTAATTTGTCTTGCTATTTATTTATTGATTTACTTTGGGCAGCACAGTGTTACAGAGGATAGCATTGTTGCTTCACAGCAAGAGAATCTCCAATTCATTTCTTGGATGGGATGATTTCTGCGTGGAGTCTGCATGCCATCCCTGTGTTAGTAGAGGTTTCCTCCCACATTCCAAAGACATTCAGTAGGTAGATTGGATGCTCTAAATTGTCTATAGGTGTGAGTGTGCATGCAAGTATGTGGTATGGAAGAACAACTGCAGGGCTAGCCACCCAGTGGTACAAACCTTAGCTCTAGATGATTGTCACTGTTAAATTGAAACCCTGACCCAATATGAAAAAAATGGGAAAAGGGATTGTGGACAAATGAATTTATGTATTTGCCTATTTATTTATTTTAGTATTTTTACCAGGACTGTAAACCAATCAAACTGACCTTTTTTCAGACATAGCCCAGATAAGTATATCCCAGTCAATATACAGGTCCAATCAACAGAAGAAAAACTAAAAATAATGAAAGGAAGACGAGAAGAAATGACTTGTACAGAAATGATGCAACATTCAGTTAATGCATAGTTGTAAAGAGACTATAGTTTAGATAATATGCCTAAAGGTGTTACAGGCTAGGCAGAATTTATACAATTGCAACCAATATATATGGAAATAATATGTATGCTGTATACACACAGTCATAGACATTAGGCGTATAAAAAGTTTAGAAGTAGAGCTGGGGTAAATTGAGGCAGAAAGCAGGAAGGGTCTATGATTCACTTTATGTTTTTAAAATTGCATGAGAATATTTCATAAGTCTTCTGCAGTCTGCATTCTGCATCAGAGAATCATCTCAGCTGATAGACTGTTAAACACAAAAAAACTTAGCTTCTGTAATTGCGATCTTGATCTCTTGTGATGTTAGTATATGCCATTTATTCAGCACAGAGTAAACGGCATGTTGGTGAGATTGCATAATCGAATGAGTGACAATTGAAATCTGTTTCTTGAAACTTTAGCTACAGGGTCTTGCCAGTAATATTGAATTTGACTGTGCTTTTCACTGAATCATTTACTCATAAAATCATCTGTCTTAGGCAGAGAATAATTAACAGCTTCAGACAGTTAATTAAGTGTCCTATAGCCAAGGCAATTGAGCACACCCACCTCTTCATTCACAGTTGGTAGTGCAATGACTAGAACCTTTTCACTCCTCTTTGGTAGCCGACTGTTTCATGCTTTGTATTTTTAAATACATATGCTTTTAAATGCTGCTATAATCTATGCATTTTCCCTGACAGTGTGGACAATCTTTACCACTATTATGTGTGGAGTCTTTTCTGCTTGGGTAGCTATACTGTCACACATCTTAGGGAAATGTACAGTTTTATCTAATGTTCTTAGAGATGTAAGAAATGCCCACAAATTTAAATAGCAGTACCTCTATTCTCCAGCACTGGGAAACATTGTCAGTTTTCATTTCAGTTTAACATTTTGGTTAAAATAACTTGTGGATATATGAATTTTATACTATTTTGTATTATTAAATATCATAATGGCATAATATAAGAAAAAGGAAAATGTATAGGAAGGGTTTATTTAGATCAATAATTAAAAGCTATTTGGAAATGTGCTTAAATCAGCGTTAGTTCAATTAATCTCTAGAAATGAAGTTAAATACAGCAAATTATGACATAAAAATAATAGAAATCTATCCATCCATCCATAATTCCCTTTTTCCCGTGTTTCACATGAGGTCAGGGTGTGCATCAATAGTGTTGATCATCTAATGCCAAAGTTCAGCATATGTGATAAAAATTTGAAGCAGAAAACAGACTAGGAATGCTATAATGCTGCATCTTAATATGCTCTGGAACTCTAATATTAAATTAAAAATCCCAAATTGTGGAACATACTTATTTACTGTGGTCTTTCTACAGATGAAGAGAAGAGTACAAAATAGAGCTTTATCTAGCAAACTGCAGAAGTTAATATTAATTAGGAAATTAAGGCTGACTAACATTCTAATTAAGAAATGATGCACTTCAGCTATCCAGTTTTAACTCATTTACTAGAATGAGCCAGAATGTCACTATTTTGCTATTATAAATGCCTTCGGCTCACTAATGTCATGTATTTAGGTAATTTTTTATTTACCTCTTAGCTTTTTGATTATCTTTGCATTGATACTAAATAACAAGAGAGTATTTTTTTTCAAAAACAGGTAAAGCAGTTTTTTTTTCTGCAGCAAGAGAGACATACATAGGGCTACAGTATTTTTCCTCAAACATTTTTATAAAATAAATACAAATATTTAATTCTTCAAAAATAATATATGTTAAATTGTAATAACTTTATTAAAGTACAACACAATTTACTGATATCATTAACTATGTCATATAAACTATTTACAAGACACTCGTTTATATCTTTGTCATTTATATTCCCTAATCTTACCACAATTATTGCTCAAGTTGCACTTGCTTCATAATTGCATCACATTTTTCTTGTATTTGTCTAGTAATGTGATTAAATAGTTCAATTTGTCCAAGTCCAAAACATTTTCTATGTCTTACTGTAATGTTTAATACATAATAGTAGCCATATTGAAACATTCTGTAAATGGTGTTATGTCTTTCTTCCAATTTGCAGTTATTGTCTAAGGAGACACTACTAGAAGGCAGCAAAGAAGGTAAATGTGTGGCCTATCACTATACAAAGGAAATGAGGCATTACAGATACATGGATGACCTGAATATTGACAGGCAGCTTTGAATTTTTTTAAGTATTGTGGCTGCGAAGTGTGTAGAACTGCTAAGCATTGTATGATATGACTTATGGGCTTACTCACAGCCATTTGCCCTTTGCATCATGATAGGTAGAAGGAGGAGGACTGGGCAGTAATAAGGAGTGTTTCAAGTACTGCTGAAGTTTGCAAAAACAATGCTTCTCTGAGAAGAAGGGTTACAGTATATTAGTCCAGTACTGTCCTAACATCTTTTTGTGTTTCTCAAGAATAATTTTTAACATCCTCACAAAGGATACTGCTACAGTGGGACAGGCCCACATCTATATAAAACAAAGTTCATTACAATTTGCTTTCAAGAGCAATACACACCTATGGATGGGAAGCAGAAAATTCACCCCAGGACTGCCTGCTGTACTACTAATGGACAGAGGCAGATCCTAAGTTTGTTATCACATGTATGGGTCCCCTTAAGTTATCTATGGTATGATCACAGTTATTCTCATTAGGGGTTATATGTAAGTACTGATTATGGGATGGGAAGTACCAATTTATAACCAAATGGAATAGGTTATTTCAAGCAAAAAAAGGGAAATTGGCTGTGCTTAAAATGGTCCACAAGGGCAGCTAGCCCAGCACTTAACAATGAAAGTATGAAACTATGAACACTGAACTGCAGTGGGGAGAAACTGTGACATTGTTGGCAACAACAGTTTTCTTAGTTTCCTGCACTTCTGTGTGAGTTAATTTATTCTGGAAGCAATCATTTTGGTAGAAGTTCCTTGAGAGGTCACTAATTAGGAAAAGGGCATTGTGCATAGGATAGAAAGGGATCACCTTTGCTCTGACTCCCCCTCAAATAATATTCAAGTAAAGGAAGACAAGTCCTGTGGCAAAAGGGCTAGCGATTCCTTAATTAGCTTCATGGGGAACCATAGAAAACTTTTTTTCATAGATGTTTGCAGGTATTGCAAGTTACCTTATGAATGCTCTGCTCACATACAATAAATGAGGCAGCCTGTTCTAACTGACGTATATATGTCTATATATGGACAGAGGTGAAGCAGTGTAACTGGAAACCATGAGCAATCAGTTCTCTGCCATCATAGTTATTTGGGTGAATGAGCAGGGATATCAAAATCAGATATTACTGCAATAGCTAAAAGCCTTTGAAAGTGTTCACACTATTTGCTGTGGCAATGGGCACTATAAAGTGTCTTCTTTGGCCATGTTTTGTTTCATAATGTCTATCTATCAATATATATATATATATATATATATATATATATTTATATATATATATATATATATATATATATTCACTTCAGAATCTCTAAAGCCCAAAATCTCAAACTTCAAAAGACTAAGACCAAAATCTCGAAAGTTCAAAACACTGAAAACTCAAAAGACTGAATTTCGTAACATTGAAAAAATACAGGACACCAACACTTATATATCCCAGCGCAACTACATACAGAAACAAACAAAAGACTAACAATATTGCACTTCTCCAAATATAAGCAGGGGTTCAAGCCCCCCCTGCACCCCCCATCCCCCACACACCCTGCTACTTAATTATATCAACTCCAAGATTGCACTTCACTAAGATTAGTTATGTTGTAGTATAGCAAGACAAACTGCGAAAAAACACTTAACTGCAAAGATAAATAAACGATGGCTCCTGCCGCAATCCAGTCAGTAAACTTCTGCTACAGTCCAGTCAGTGTACTTGGTAATAACCACAAGTTGTTGTTTACTAAAATTCCAACTGGTTTATTTGAAAAATATGAAGTAAAATACTATGTACTCTGTACAAACAAATGAATGCATAAAACCATACACGCAGTCGAATTAGGCACCTTTTGTCTCTCTCAAATCACATGAGACTTCTTCAGATACATCGACTCTAACCCTCCCCTCGTTTAAATACCTCATTGGTATGTCACATGACATGATCCTATTTTACCTACTATTTTTTAAAAAAACATACATATACGCACATATGTAAACCCTTACAATTTTCCACTACATATCGTAATTCTTACTTTTTCTATCATTAGACCAAACTATTTAGTATACTTCACTAAGTACTATCTTATATACATATCAACTGCACCTATTTAAGTTTTTTAATTTTGGAATACATAAAATGGAGTTAACTTCATTTATTCCTGGGTAACAACAAGCGTTTGTGTTAAGCTGCCACAGCAACTCTAATCTCTCTCGGATAAGGTTATCGGGCCCTCCTCTACCATCCATGCTCTCTTGATCTATTCCCCGGAAACTAAATGTATGTTCCATTTTTTCTGACACATGTTTTGCAAATGCATTATCTATTTTTTTATTATTTATACTATAAATGTGTTCATGCACACGCTTTCTTAGGGTTCTATTAGTTTCCCTATGTAAAACACAGAGCATTGTTGACACTTAGCTAGGTAAATAACTATCTTAGATTGGCAGTTAAATTTCTTTTTGGTAATATATTTTCTGTCCTTAATCCAATAGCTTTTACCTGTGTCTATGTGCTTACAAAAATCACACATTCTGCACTTAGTCATTCCCGGGTTCTTAATTATATACTCAGTATTACTTTCTAATATTGTCTTCATGTTCTTCCCTTTTCTAAAAGTTATCTGCGGTAGTTCAGAAATTTTCCTACTAATAACAGGGTCAGTTTCTAACAGTGTCCAATTCTTTTATATGATGTTTCTTATATAGTTTCATAGTTTCATAGTATAGTACTAGGCTATTTGCCCTGGGGCATTTGTAAGCCTAGCCATAGTGATGTGGCTTTTGCCACCCCATGAAATGGTACAAAAAATGTACAGAATAAATTTAGAATACTGTGCCTCTGTCTAATAGTGACACAATGAAGGTCCCCTTATATAATAGAATTAGTTTACTGTGCCCCTGTCTAGCAGTGACACAGATGTGACCCCTGGGGTAAACTTACGATCTCCCATCCACTCATCAAGATTTCTCTTGAAGAGAGTCAGTGAGGGGCTCTGCCTAATATAAACTGGGATCTTGTTCCAAAGCATGGGAAGCCTCTGGATTATGAATCTATCCCTCCAGCATGTCCTATTCATACTTGTGCTGAGGTTTAAGACTTTAGCTCTCGTGGTCCTGATGGATTTGGATTTTTTGAGGTGGAGCATGTCCATCAGATCCTGATTGGACATGGCCTTGTATGTCAGGCAGAGATCACCTCTGAGCAGGCGGTATGCTACTGAATAGAGCTGAAGTTTCTTTAGTCTGGCAGAATAAGACATATGTTGGAGACCCTTGATCCTCTTGGTGAGGTACTTTTGTGGTCTCTCCAGCTGTTGCAAATGCCGGGTGAGGTACATACCAAATGGGGCATTGTACTCAATCATGGGTCTGATGAGGGAGGAATATAGGGGTACAATGACATCCTTGGATCTGGATGTGAATCTCTTCATGATGAGGTGTGCAAGGTAGAATGTTTTTCTAACCACTTTGGCAACGTGGGTGTCAAATGAGAGGTCGCTGTCGGCTTGGGTCCCTAGGTCTCTGATTACTTTTTCTGTACTCAGTGGGTTGCTGTCTATGTTATAATTTGTGGGTACTTTGTTTTTCCCAAGGGGGACGACTATACATTTTTTGGCATTTAGTTTAAGGCCGTGACTCCAGCACCAGTTGTCCGTTTCTGTGAGGCCTTTTTGTAGGATGTGTGTGTCTGCTGGTGTATCGACTATGGCACCTAGTTTGCAGTCATCTGCAAACTTTGTCAGCCACAGCCTTCCCATGTTTGCTTTAATATCTGAGAAATAAATGCCGAACAAGAGGGGTCCCAGGACAGATCCCTGTGGGACACCACTTGTGACTGGCCTTGAGTCTGACATTGCTCCAGCGATTTTAACTTTATGGGTTCTGTCCTTTAGCCAGTTTGCAACCCATCTAGTGACATAAGGATTTACTTTTAAGCTGATGAGCTTATCTATGATGCCTGAGTGGGGTATTGTGTCGAAGGCCTTAGCCAAGTCCAGGTATGCTGTATGGACTGCTTTGCCCTCATCAATGACTCTAGTGACTGTTTCGAAAAAGTCAACCAGGTTTAAAAGGCAGGATTTGCCCTTTACAAAGCCGAACTGGGTGGGGTCAAGTTTCTGTAGGTCCCATATGTCTCTGTTTATGAGTTCCATAATGATTCTTTCCATAGCTTTGCAGACCAGGCTGGTTAAGCTTATGGGGCAGTAGTTTCCAGGGTCTGTAGAGGCACCCCCCTTGTGGAGTGGGACCACTGTTGCTGTATGCCAGTGTTCAGGTACATATCCCGAAGTAAGGCTAAGGTTAAATAGCATTTTTATGTGTGGGTTTAACTCCTCTTGGAGTTCACGTAACACGCAACCCGGGATACCATCAGGTCCCATTGATGCTGTGTTTTTTGCTTTGTTTAGGGTGGTTCTCACTTGGACATCTGAGATGACAGGGAGATTACATTCAGCTGGGATAAGTATTTCTTCTTTTGGGGGTGAAGGAGGGGAGAAATTTGCACTGAACCTGTCAGCCAGAATGTTGGCAATATCTGTGGGTTCAGTGTATTTTTTGTTGTTGTGAACCAGCTCTGAGCATATCTGAGGGTTTCTGCCCAGGTTTCTAACATAGCTGAAGAAGGCATTGTGGTTATCTTTAGTGTCCTTAGCGATTTTTCTCTCAAAGTTGGCCTTGGATGTTTTTATGAGAGAACGTAGTTTTCTGCTAATGTTGATCAGAGATGTCTTCCCTTCATGGGATTTTGCTCTGACATGCAGTAGCTTCCTTCTTTTGTTATACAATTTGTTTATGGCTGAGGTCCACCAGACAGGACGCTTACCTTTGGTGGAGAGGGACTTGGATTTGTTTGGGATTGCATGATCCATGCATTGTTGGAGATGTCCATAGAAAGCATTTCTGAAGGATTCAGCATTGTGGGATGTGGTATCCACTGGCACAGTGGGCTTAAAGGATACCATCTCAGTCTTAAGAAGAGTGAAGTCTGCTTTTGAGAAGTTTTTCACTGTGGTCTTTTGTGCTGGGGGTGGAGCTGGGATATGTATATCCAGGGTGATTAGTTTGTGGTCAGATCTCACTAGTGAGGGGTATACTTCCAGTGTGGAGCATTTTGTCCCCATGTTTTTGATGATCAGGTCTAGTATATTAGCCCTCTGGTGAGAGAGGTGACTAGTTGTTCCAGTGCATTTGAATTTATGAATTCCAGGAACCTTTGGGCTAGGGTATTAGGGCTAGAATAATGTACCCAATCTATGTTTGGGTAGTTGAAGTCTCCCAGTATGATGGTATTTTGTGATACATTCATATCCTCCAATGTCTTCAGGAAGGCTGAGTGGGGTTCTTGAGATTGGGAGGGTGGTCTGTAACATGCTACCAGTTGTATAGCAGTTTTGCCTATGGTTAGTTGCACCTGTATGGTCTCTGATGCATCATGTGTTGCTACTAACCTGGAGGTGTGGGTGTCCTTGAAGAATATGGACACTCTCCCTCCCTTTGTGGTTCGGCCTGGGTTTTGGGGCCGAAAAGCATGATACGAGGTATAGCCTGGTAGCACTGGGGTACTCTCAGGAGCCTTGAACCAGGTTTCAGTTACTGCACAGACGTCAATGTTCTCCATGCTGAGGAGTGCATCACGTGCCTGCATCTTGAGATTTCGACTTCTGGCATTGAGCAGCATTACCCTTAGTTTTTTTCCATTTTTGTCTTCTAAGGAGGTGGGTTTGTCTTTTGAGCCTTGCCTAAAAAAGGCACTATGGGGCTGGCAACAGCCTTAGCCAATATCCAGAAGCCCAGTGGTGACAGGTGTAAGCCATCCCTTGCGAAGAAGCTTGGCTTGTCCAACATGTCATCCCAGGCAGACAGACATTGGATCCCCTTAGAATGACACCAGTACTTGAGCCAATTGTTAAAGCTGATCATCTTGTCTTTGTATTGTGGTATCATTCTTGGTGAGGGCAAGATGCTGCTCAGGGTCAGGGTCATACCAGCCTGGGCTACATAATCGGAAAGCTCCTCTATGTCTCTTTTCATGTAGTCCAGGGAAGTACGTCTCAGGTCATTCACACCAGCATGGACAATGACGGAGTCATATTTGTACTTGCTTTGGAGTGACTTGAGTGCGTGTGTTATGTGATGGATCCTAGCTCCCGATAGACAGCTCACAGTCACCTTCTCCTTGTTCAGCCTGGTCAGCGGGACATCAGTGTGTCTGACTATAGAGTCACCTATTACTAGTGTATCAGGCAAGGTGTTTGGCCTTAAGGGCTGTGATTGGTTGACACACTGATTTATTGAAGTATGTGTTGCATGTGTTTTGTTTTGAGGTGGTGGATTTTTGGATGTCTGCTTTGGGAGCCTCTGTTGTTTTGGTAAGTTTTTTATTAGAGCCTCCAAGTATGTCTTTGTGTTTCTATGTGTTTGGTTTGCAGTTGTGGTAGGTCTATGTGGGACTGGGATTGTTGTGTGTGTGGTTGCCATCTCCTCCTGTCTGGTCATGCCAGCCCTGAGTTGAGAGAGTTCAGCCTCCAGTTTGGCTATATAGTTGCATCTCTCACATGTATTTGTGTTTGTTGGGAGGAGGAGAGGGTTGTCTGTGTACATGAGACAATTGTAGCATTGTCTCAAGATACCCAGATTGACCAGCTGAATTGGAGACGACGCCAGTAATCTACCACTCGACATGCTAGAACAGTATAAGGGAGTGCTGTACCTTTAATGGAAGTGGATATTCACAGGGGTGGTAAGTAGATGTAGTGCTTTACTTAGTATGAGAGTGCTTACTTAGTAGAGAAGTATTGAGAACAAGTGCTAGGCTTATAATATAGTGAGTAGTCTGGTTACACTAAGAGTAGAGCTTCCTTAAGGGAAAATTTGAAGAGCAGACTTGGCGGAGCCAGAAAACGTTTAACCTTGTTTAACCGGTGTTGCGCTATGCGCACAACCGCACAAAGCCATGCAAACGCAGATTTTAAACAGTGAACTACAAAAGAGCTAGAAATGGTCCAAAACAACCAATTACTACAGCTTCTTGTGCTGAGGTCACTTCCTACATGGACAGGTAGGCTGCTCAAGGCTCCCCACTCCCACTGGTGAGCAAAGAAACTTCCTTCTATCCAAGTAAGGTAATGGACAACACAGGAACTTCACCACAGCCCAGAATACAGCAATGCCTGTAAACTGGTCTAAACTAGTTGAAAAGAGGCGGGAAAACAAGGATTATTTTTTTGTTTTTTGGTAGAAACACACAGAAAATGCAGAAACAGTGATAAATTAGTTACACAGGCTAGCACACTTTAGTGGGCAGCCTTCACAGTTAAATTAAACAAACAAACAAACAAACAAACTTTTGATCAAATTCGACTAAAATGTAACTTTAAGTGCAGATTTTAAAATAATGCAGCAAACAGTTAAAAAACAGTTCAAGCTAGTTCAGGGTAAGCTCCAGAAGCTATTCCAAGTGAAAAAAAAAAGCAAAGATACTTAAATCCAGAAAGTAGTCAGTTTTCTGAGTTCCCTGCTGCTAGGACCACTCTGCAGAACCACGAGGAGTTTGTCTGAGCAGTATAGCCAGAAAAAATGCCCAGAGGCGGATTTTAAACAGTGAACTACAAAAGAGCTAGAAATGGTCCAAAACAACCAATTACTACAGCTTCTTGTGCTGAGGTCACTTCCTACAGGGACAGGTAGGCTGCTCAAGGCTCCCCACTCCCACTGGTGAGCAAAGAAACTTCCTTATATCCAAGTAAGGTAATGGACAACACAGGAACTACACCACAGCCCAGAATACAGCAATGCCTGTAAACTGGTCTAAACTAGTCGAGGAGAGGCGGAAAAACAAGGATTTTTTTGTTTGTTTTTTTGGTAGAAACACACAGAAAATGCAGAAACAGTGATAAATTAGTTACACAGGCTAGCACACTTTAGTGGGCAGCCTCCACAGTTAAATTAAACAAACAAACAAACTTTCGATCAAATTCGACTAAAATGTAACTTTAAGTGCAGATTTTCAAATAATGCAGCAAACAGTTAAAAAAACAGTTCAAGCTAGTTCAGGGTAAGCTACAGAAGCTATTCCAAGTGAAAAAAAGCAAAGATACTTAAATCCAGAAAGTAGTCGCTTTTCTGAGTTCCCTGCTGCTAGGACCACTCTGCAGAACCACGAGGAGTTGTCTGAGCAGTATAGCCAGAAAAAAACGCCCAGAGGCGGATTTTAAACAGTGAACTACAAAAGAGCTAGAAATGGTCCAAAACAGCCAATTACTACAGCTTCTTGTTCTGAGATCAATTCCTTCAGGGACAGGTAGGCTTCTCAAGGCTCCCCACTCCCACTGGTGAGCAAAGAAACTTCCTTCTATCCAAGTAAGGTAATGGACAACACAGGAACTACACCACAGCCCAGAATACAGCAATGCCTGTAAACTGGTCTAAACTAGTCAAGGAGAGGCGGGAAAACAAGGATTTTTTTTGTTTTTTTGTTTTTTTTTGGTAGAAACACACAGAAAATGCAGAAACAGTGATAAATTAGTTACATAGGCTAGCACACTTTCGTGGGCAGCCTCCACAGTTAAATTAAACAAACAAACAAACAAACAAACAAACTTTCGATCAAATTTGACTAAAATGTAACTTTAAGGGCAGATTTTAAAATAATGCAGCAAACAGTTAAAAAACAGTTCAAGCTAGTTCAGGATAAGCTACAGAAGCTATTCCAAGTGAAAAAAAAGCAAAGATACTTAAATCCAGAAAGTAGTCGCTTTTCTGAGTTCCCTGCTGCTAGGACCACTCTGCAGAACCACGAGGAGCTTGTCTGAGCATTGAATTAACACTGTATATTGTCACAAATCTTTACATCATAGATTTATCCACCGCTTTGTTGTTGCTATTAAGGTGGGGAGCTAAGTTATTAAAATTATTAATGTCATTATACTCGGACCATAGGATGGGTTTATACATCCCTCTAGTCCTTTTGTACTTGATTTCATCAGTTAATTCTACTATTAACCTCTGTGGGTATCCTTTGTTAAAGAGCATTCCCTCAAGTTTATTACATTCATTTTTGAAATCATCCTCTAATGTTATCATTCTAGCAGCTCTAACAAGTTGTCCCTTAATAACCGATCTTTTCTGGTAAAAAGGGTGACAACTTGTGAAGTGCAGAAAGCTGTTAGAGTATGTTTCTTTTCTGTGTATGTTACTCACATGTCTGTTTTTACCTGTGTCTTTTCTTAGCTCTATGTCTAAGAAATTGATCTTTGTGTCCCCAAAGTTCGATGTGAACACCAAAAAGTCTGTAGTGTTGTTGCAATATTTAGGCAAGTTTTTAGCTGTTTCTTCATCACCTTTTATAATGGCGAAACTATCATCTAAAAATCTTGTATAAAAGAATATACATTCTCTTATAATGGGATTGTTATAGATAAATTCATCCTCCCAATGTGCCATCACCAAATTGGAAAAACTTGCTCCACACGGGGACCCCATTGCGACCCCTACTCTTTGTAAATAGAAAGAATTGTTGAATGTAATGTAGCTATTACCTAAAATAATATCCAGTAGTTCTTCTATTAAATTAATTTCACTTCTAGGTTTTCCTAGTTTCAATAGATGTCTTACAACCCTCTCTATTCCCTCTTGGTGTGGAATAGATGTATATAGATCTTTTACATCTATTGTCATAAAATTATGGTCTCCTTTAAATTCTAAATTATTTATCTCTTTTAGAAAAGACCATGAGTCTTTACAAATTTGTTTTTCATCTTTAATATATTTCTTTAGAATAGAGTCCACTACTTTAGCACAACTGTACATTATGCTATTATGTGCATCCACCAAAGGTCTCATAGGTGGGTCTTCTAGGCTCTTATGTATTTTTGGCACACCGAATAAAATGGGGATATGTGGTGCAACCATAGTCATGTATCTATGCATGTCAATGTCCACCTTTCCCTCAATGGATAGCTCGTTTAAGTAACTTTTTATTCTTGTATACGCAATGTTAAGCTCATTTTTGGATACATTAACATATGTTTCACAATTTAATAAGTCTTCCATTTTTTGGTTGTAATCTTCAGTTTGCATAACGACTAACCCCCCTCCCTTATCCGGTTCATGAATCTCAGTGGCAACTTTTTCAAGTCATTAATTGCTTGTCTTTCATACGTTGTAATATTCTTTTTTTTTAACATCTTTCTATTCTCAATGTTAAACCTAAAATCAATCTCACACATTCTTTCAAACAAAGCAATACTGTTGTATGATGGTGGATTAAAAGTGCTAGCTATATAAAATTCATTTGTGTTACATCCACCTGGTCCCATCATAACAGCTAAATTCATTTTCTGTGTAAATAATTTTAAGTCTATCAATGTTTGTGCTAATTTTGCTTTCTCTGCAACAACAAATGTCTGCCCTTTGCACATAACTCAATTATTTTCAGGTTCAATTATAGTCTCTGTATAATTGAAGACTTTATAATCACCCTGCAGGTTTGTTAAAATATTACAGTACCTTTTATTTGTTATGTACACATGGTCTTTCTCCTCCTCCTGTTGTTGTTGGGCCTTTGTTGTTTCCCTCCTCGAGGGGTATGGTTCCAGGTTTGATGGTGAAAATTTTCATTGTTACCACTATTATATTGTTGGTTTAACCCCTGTTGGCTTCTTGGTATAGAGTTGTTCTGATTAATTCTCTCACTTCTACATACCCCATTGTTCTCGGTTGTCAGTGAACTTTCTGTTGTTCTGACTCCTTGATTACTAGATTCCACTCCTTCATCAATGGAACTACCTCGCTCCCACTGTGTTTCCACTGTCACTTTCCATGTTTGTGTCGGAGGAGGTTTTGGATATGCTGTTCCATTTCTGTATGCTACCTTGTCTCTTTGCATTTTCTGCACTTTAGTAGCTTGTAATTTATCCATGAGTTGGTTAATGCTATCAAAAGTTCTATTATATTCAAACTTGTATCAGTCAAAATCACTATCATTGACTATCTCCTGGTCGATCTTCTGTATGTCTGTTGTTAAAACATCCAGGTTTTCTTGATAGTGTTTGACCATAACATCCAGTAATTCTAGCCCATGTCTATCAAACATACTTAATAGTTCTTTATGGAAAGTTGACCCTTCTTCCAAACCTGTTGGGTACTGCCAAATTCTCAATTCTTTTTGGAACTATTCTCTCTTTTATTCACTCTCGAAAATACGCTACTTCAAGTTGTATCTTTTTGTATTTTACTAAAACATGGTCAAATGTTTTCAGATTCACACTTATTGTTATTTTGCCCCCAGCCAGATTCTCCTGTTGTGTAGCCGATCCAATTCTGCTGAATGTCATTGGTTCATTAAGCCAATTTGTTATATTCAGAGTCCCAATAAGCCTCGAGGCGTTAGATGTTACATTAGTTGCTGCCTCTCTTGTTCCATTACTTGTTTCAATGTTGTTCTCTTGCAAAATGTGTCTCTGGTTTACTGATAGGTTTAGGTTTGTGTTTGATTCATTAACATAGTTTAAATCCATTCTTGGTTGACGTACACCATCGTTACCCGCTCCGTTCATCTGGGTATGATCTATTGTATTTGCTTGACTATACATTGCTCTATCTCCCATCCTGTCTAATCGAGTAGACGGGTTTTCAATTCACTGGGAGAGCAGGTTAATCAATAAAGTCAAGTTGCCGGATTCATTATCTTGTGTCCTCATCATTTGGATACTGTCATTTTTGTCAGAAGCCATTTAAACATAACAACAAGACAAACTGCAAAAAAACACTTAACTGCAAAGATAAACAAACTATGGCTCCTGCCGCAATACAGTCAGTAAACGTCTGCTACAGTCCAGTCAGTGTACTTGGTAATAACCACAAGTTGTTGTTTACTAAAATTCCAACTGATTTATTCAAAAAAAATGAAGTAAAATACTCTGTACTCTGTACAAACAACTGAATGGATAAAACTATACACACAGTCGAATTAGGCGCCTTTCGTCTCTCTCAAATCACATGAGACTTCTTCAGATACATCAACTCTAACCTTCCCGTCGTTTAAATACCTCATTGATATGTCACATGACATGGTCCTATTTTACCTACTATTTTTTTAAACCATACATATACACACTTATGTAAACCCTTACAATTTTCCACTACATATCGTAATTTTTACTTTTTCTATCATTTGACAGAACTATTTAGCTTTCTTCACTAAATACTATCCTATATACATATTAACTGCACCTATTTAGGTTTTTTTAATTTTAGAATACATAAAATGGAGTTAACTTTGTTTATTCCTGGGTAACAGCAAGCGTATGTGTTAAGCTGCCACAGCAACTCTAACCTCTCTAGGATAAGGTTATCGGGCCCTCCTGTACCATCCGGGCTCACTTGATCTATTGCCCAGAACCTAAATGTATGTTTCGGTTTTTCTGACACATGTTTTGCAAGTGCATTATCCATTTTTTTATTATTTATACTATAAATGTGTTCATACACACGCTCTCTTAGGGTTCTAATAGTTTCCCTATGTAAAACACAGCGCATTGTTGACACTTAGCTAGGTAAAAAACCATCTTAGATTGGCAGTTAAATTTCTTTTTGGTAATATAATTTCTGTCCTTAATCCAATAGCTTTTACCTGCGTCCATATGCTTACAAAAATCGCACATTCCACACTTAGTCATTCCCGGGTTTTTAATTATATACTCAGTATTACTTTCTAATATTGTCTTCATGTTTTTCCCTTTTCTAAAAGTTATCTGTGGTAGTTAAGAAATGTTTCTACTAATAGGTTCATAGGTTGGTACTAGGCTATCAGCCCTAGGGCCTATACAAGCCTAGCCATAACAATTCCCAGGCTATTTCTTCCCACATTATTTACTTTCCTGGACCCCTGTCTAGCAGGGCGACTGACGTGATCCCTGGGGTGAATTTCCTTTCTCCCATCCAATCGGCAAGGTTCCTTTTGAAGAGGTCCAAAGAGGCACTCTGCTTGACATGTATGGGCAATCTATTCCAGAGTCTGGGGAGTCTCTGAGTCAGGAACCTATCCCTCCAGCATGTTTTGTTTATTGTGATGACAAGGTTTAGATCCCTGGAGCGTGTAGCTCTGAGGGATTGGGATTTCTTTAAGTGTAGCATGTCCAACAGCTCTGGGTTTTACATGGCCTTGTATGTTAAGCAGAGATCGCCTCTGAGTAGACGATATGCGACAGAGTATAGCTGGAGTTTTTTAAGGCGGTCAGCATAGGGCATCTGCTTTAGGCCTGTGATTCTTTTAGTGAGGTATTTCTGAGGCCTTTCCAGTTGTTAGGGAAGTCTTGAGAGGTACATACCAAATGGGGCGTTGTATTCTATAATGGGTTTAATGAGGGATGAGTACAGTGGGACAATGACCTCCTTTTTTCTGGATGAAAAGCCCTTCGTGATGAGGTGTGCCACATAGAAGGATTTCCTGACTGTTGTGGTGATGTGGTTATCGAAGGTGAGACAACTGTCCACCTGTGTCCCTAAGTCTCTTATCACACTTTCTGTGTTTAGTGTACTGCCACCTATATGGTAATTCATGGATACATGTTTTTCCCAAAGGGGATAACAATACATTTCTTGGCATTGAGCTTGAGCCCATGGCTCTGGCACCAAGCATCTGTTTCTGTACGGCCCTTTTGTAGAGTATCCACATCATTTGGGGATTCAATAATGGCTCCCAGTTTGCAGTCATCTGCAAACTTTGTTAGCCAGAGTCCCTTAGTGTTGACCTGTACTTCAGAGAAGTAGATGCCAAACAAGAGCGGCCCCAGGACTGAACCCTGAGGTACTCCACTTGTCACTTGTCTGGAGCTGGATTTGGAGTCGGCTACTTTTACAGTGTGGGTTCTATCAGTAAGCCATTTAGCAACCCATTGGGTGACATAGAGATTAATGCCCAACTTAGTAAGTTTATCTATGATTCCAGAGTGGGGGGTGGTGTCAAAGGCCTTGGCAAGGTCTAGATAGTCTGTGTGGACCACCTTACCCTTGTCCATGGCTCTGGAGACTGATTCAAGGGACTTTTTCAAAGTCAGCATAGGTATGTGTAAGTTACTATATGGTGCTTCACCATCAGGTAGACCTGGTAGCAGTTGTGGATACTGATATATGCAAATGAGAGTTGATGTGGGTTTTTTGTTCGATATCATAAAATATGGAGATACACTGCACCAATTTACAGTATCTGGGCACTACCCAGTGGATAAACATGTACAAACGGGCTGTTAATTTAAGTCACCATCATAACATTAGGAGAAGAGACATACCTCAGTCTGCTGAATGCCTCACAGGTAGTGGTACTTTTATATGGGAGTATGACTTGTATAGTTCTTGCATCTCACCTTGGGCCTGTCAGAGCTATGTGATGTGTCTTTTCTCTTTCAACATCAGCAGAGAGAAAGTTAGAGTAACCATATCACTTACAATAGGTGGTGATTTAACAAATCAGTACTACTGACACACTGGTCTGTGTCTTATGTAGAGGGTGCAAAATTGTCAGGATACATTAAGTAAAAACATTCTTCCCAGAGATCCTACTTTCTGCAGGTCTGGGTAATAAATTTGCTCAAGATGCAGTTCAGAAACAACCTCCTTTTCCAACGTTGTTGCTTAGAAGTTTGAGGGTGATAAAAATAAGAGTGCCTTATAACAGGATGTTCTGACTCCACCCAGTTTGGTAACCCATCTGCATTGCCTAAGGTAGCCCAGCCACAGCAGAACCAGGTGGTAAAGGCTACAACTGGGAAAACAGTGGACACATATACAGTTGCAGTCCTCCATTCCCTAGGGATGAAACATGTCTGAGGGCTGTGGTTGAATAAAAATGTTAGTGTGCCTGATAGGTCTTGTTTTAAGTTATTTAGGATGCATCCTGGGATATTATCAGAACCTATTGATGCAGTGATTTCAGATGTGAAGAGTGCAGTGAGGACCTGTTTTTGTATTGATGGTTGGTAGAGAAATTCTAGAGGATACTTTCTGGAGGAGAACTGGGGTTGATAAAAGTGAAATTGGAGCTAAATTTATGGCCAGCAAATTTGCCATATTCCAGAGTTCAGTATAGGAAGTTCCATTTGCTATTAGCTCAGCACACTGTTGGGTGTTCCCTTTAAGGATGAGTACATACTTTAAAAATGCTTTATAGTTATCGTAAAGCCTGGGAGGCTATTTTTGCTTTGTTGGCTTTGGTGGTCTTGATTAGTTCCCTGAGTTGTTTTTTGAGAATGATGATGGATTGTTCTGTCTTTTGGGCATATCCCTTCCTATTTTTGGACAGAATTTTTTTTCTTTTGTTATACAGTCTGTTGGTCCTCCAAGGGGTCTTGTTTTTGGAGTTTGTCCTAAGTTTTTACTACTATTTCTATGCAGTTATTTACATGCTTGTATATAGTTTCTGTAAATACTTCCACATAGACAACTGTGTTTTCTGAATTTGCGGGGGGGGGGGGGGTGAAATTTAGCTAAGTCTTTACTTAACAGGAGGTAGTTAGCCTTGGAAAAGTTCTTAAAGGTTCTGGGTTTGCTGGGAGTTCAGACTTTATTTCAAGGGTTACCAGTTTGTGATCTCATCTGACCAGTAAGAACATTACAAAAGGGGGGCTACAATGTTCCCTCATATTTGTGAGTACTAAATCCAGGATATTTGCACCTCTAATAGGTGTGCAGGCTAGCTGCTTCAGGGTCTTTGCATTAACAAAATCCAGGAATTTTTGAGCCTGCAGGTTAGTGGTTGTGTATGTATCCATATTTAAGGTGCGATAGTTGAAATCACCCACATAAATGGTGCTGGGCTGAATTGTTAGTGACTCCAGTACATTCAGGCATGTGTTATTGTTATCCTGGGTCATTGACAGGGACCTATAGCAAGCAAGGGTATGGTATTGGACTTTACCTAAGGTTAGCTGGACAAGGAGTAACTCAAGCATGCCTGTTTGTTTTACCATTCTTGAGTCTTGCTTACTTTTTTTCCCAATAGATTGATGGTACTGGTTATGCCATTTTGCTTGCCTTATTCTGTTGGCAATGAATCTTAAACCACGTTTGCGGCAACTTATTTGAAAACTAAGTCATACTTCCGTAATGGAATTGAATTGCTATTGCTTTAAAAACAAAAAGCATACAAATAAAGGCAGATTTATACCAAGAATACTGAAAGATAAATGTGATATTGTATGAATGCGATACCACACTATAAATTTACACACCTCAAATCACATGGAATTCCTAAGCCTGTCATATTCATGAAAATAATACCTAAGCACCTTGAAGACTTTGAGCATGCTATATAAATGGAGCACTTATTAGGTTGAACCCTAGCCTGTTTATCTCCCATAGCTCCCCCATCATTTTGATCCTGTCTGGTGTGATGTCTGTCTATCTACTCACTGTACTCTCTGTAACGTATGCAGAATATCTATAATATTTCTCTATTTGGGCATGAAACTACTACTGTAATTTTGTCTGTATTGAAACTCTGTATGTGCGAGTAACATTTGTAATGTAAATGTCTGTACTGGAACTTTTCTCCTAGGGTCTCCACTGAAAATTGGTTACTAGCCCAGATTGACTAACCCGATTAACAAATGTCAAATAAAATAAAATGTCATCTGAGGCTACTGCTTTCATTGACTTCATTTCCTTAGTGCTATTCCTACTTTTTCATGGGCAGGATCTTCTTTTTCTTTGTCTTTCATCATAGGTTGTGTATTGGGCAATACTGCCTTTGTGGTGTTGGCTTCATTCAGAAGCTGAAAAGACTTCTTCCATCTGCCTTTGATGTGCTGTGGATTGGTGAACAAATGATTACTAGCGTCTCTTAGAAATCATGCCTGATGACAGTTTTCTTTATCTTGCTGTCTTTGTCTTTGTCTTGCAACTTGATAGAGTTTCTTTGTACCAGCTGCTGAGTTACTCTCCAGAAGCTGGAAGAGTACCTCTGATGCTTTGCTCTTTGCTATTGCAACTGCTCTCTTAGCCTTTTTGTTCACAAATCAGTCTTCTATTTTAGCCAGTTCCATCTTGTGTGTCTCCCATTTGTTCCTGTATTCTTTCTTTCTTCCTCTTGATAAGTTCCTGGACTTGTGAATTCTACCACCAACTTTGCTTATTCCCTCCAGTACAACTCTTTTGAGTGTGTACCTTTAGCTCCTAGTGAGTGTGGCCTGAGCTTTTAAAAATTAAATTATCACCTTACAATTCTATCAAATACTCATTGACAGAGGTCAAATATCAATATAATTGTGTTTGCCATCATGTATGCCTCGAGATAAAATATTCTGATACCTTGCATGAAGCATGGTTTTGGAATTATTAATGCAAATATGAACAACTACATTTGACGCTTAGAGGAGCAGTAGGAGGTAACTGCAGATGCACCTGGAGGCGTCACTCGGATAGTACTTTATTTCCATAGCTGGATCATCACATATTTGTTCTATAGTCTTCACATGTGCTGATTTGAACACTGCCACTCTTCTTCAGTCTATCTTTTCCTCTTATTTCTGAAGTGCTGCTGCACTATTTCCTTGAACTCTTGTGTTTTTACTCTAGTCAATTTCCAGGTATTCAGCCTAGTCTCTATTAACCTCAGAGCCTTCTCGCAACCTCTGCTTGCAGGTGATTGTGGTTATCCGTGGTGTATGCTAGGGTTCAGCTATTTCACTGGGATTACTCAGCAATTCCTACTTTGTTGGCCAAGGGGTGCAGTGGTTAGCATTGTCACATCACAGCTATAGATTCTCCGGTTTAGTTATCAGCTGGAGCTCCTTCTGTGCGGAATGTGCTTATCCTTCCTCTGGTTGAGTGAATTTTAAAGACATGTAGGTAGGTGCATTTGTCTATGTGTGTGCCTTCTGTGAAGGTCGAGTGCCAGGCTGGCAACTCAACACCATAAAACACCACTGTCAAGCAATCTGCGGACTGGTGATTCGCTGTGGTGACTCCTAACCAGGAAAAGCTGAAAGATATTGCTTACTCTGCAATTCCTAATTCTATAGCAATTCCCTTTCCTTACTAGCAATAAACCTAGCTGAGTTGCACATTGACCATGCTAGTATGTGATCTTGTGACTGTCTCTCTTGCTGAATCATGAGTTTACCACAATCAGCTCATTTAACACTCTGAAGTCTAGAACAACGTGTCTTTTTTTATTCTTGTTGCCCTAACCCCCACTGGGCCCAAGCAATATTTTACTCTGTCATACTCTCTCACTCAAATGCACTTGCACACGCACACGCACACACACACACACACACACACACACACACACACACACACACACACACACACACACGCGCATGTGCAAGCACACACATTTTATAAGATGCTTCCTGCTTATGCAATGTTAAAAAAAAATCGTAGCAGTGCTAAGAATTGACAATACTCTACCTGATTTGAATTCAGAACTTATGGCCTAACCTGCACCAGTTGCATTTGGCCGTATAACTTCCACAATTTATTCTTGTATCAGAAAATTAAATATAAGCTAAAGAGAAGTCCTTGCATCATGTATACTTATGGAAAACATGCCAGACAGAAGTGACAGTGACACTTCCTTTGTCCAATCTTGATGGAAAACCTTCTTCTAAAACTTCACCCTCCCTTTCTCTTCATGGAAATTCTCATTCTTAAATTTTACCCTCTCTTTCTTCAAACATGCATCAAAATTGAACTGTGTAATCATCAAATCAGGTAATATATTTTCTAAAATGATGCACTATACAGGACAGGACATTGATGAGAAAAAAAATATTAATATACTGCTATCTATATTAAGTAAAGTTTAAAGATGTATGACTTTACGGAAAGAATAATTTTAGCCTGAAAATTTTATCATCATCCTCTGAGAGAGAAAGTGTACAAATACTATACATATTGCTATGTCAATCCTCAAGTAACCACTTGGCAGCATTCTTACTTCACTTTTGTTTCTTAGGTTGCATCAGTCACCAGTCATGTGACACATCCTGAGTCAATGGAAAAGGCTGCCAACTGCTTCATGAAGCACTGAATCAAACCCCAGTGAAGCACCATTTTCCCCCATGTAACAAAATTAGAATAAGGTATAATTACCTTACCCTGTATGATGAAGTATGCTAAAATGCTGGGCCACAACCGATTAAGCTGCCAATTTTTTTCCACTCAGAAAAAAGAATGTAACACATGTACAATATGCTGCTGCATGAGTTCTGAGTCCTGAAAGAGGTAAGACACACAAAAAGCAAATAAAACTACCAAAAGAAACAAAAAATGGCCGTAGCACAAATTGCAAAAAAAAAGCGACTTTATTCCAGGATTGTGCTACCTCGGCAGTTCGCCTTCAAACAATAGTTTACCCCCAACGAATGACATTTATACAAAACCCAGTAGGCCCATTAAACAATTATATCAAACAATTATTCAATTAACTATTTTAACCCTAGAAAAACAGAACATGCTGGAGGGACAGGTTCATCTCCCAAAGACTGCCCATACTCTGAAATAAGTTTCCCATTCATGTCAAGCAAAGCACCTCGCTGGTACTCTTCAAGAGAAATCTTGACGAGTGGATGGGTAACAGAAAGTTCACTCCAGGGATAATTCCAGTTGCCCTATTGGATAGGGGAACTGTGAACTTACATAGGATGGTATAGCACCTGGGTAATTTTTTGGGCTAGGCTTGTAAAGGCTCCAGGGCCATTAGCCTAGTACACACCTATGAATCTATGAACACAGTTATTATTCAAACACACTACAATAATATTCAATTTCATATTTCAATAACATATTCTACATATACACAAAATATTTTCCTTAAAATTAAATTTAATTTAACTTTATTATTATAATTATTATTATTATTATTATTATTACAAAACATTAATCACTTGATACCCATATACACACATTATAAAACTAAATTGACATCCAGGTTCATACCCCTGGGGAACAAGGTTCTATAATTTAAAATGAACCTACTTTCAAGCCTATCCAATTCCTGCTTAAAATTACCCCCTCTAAGTAAATGGGGAAGAGACAACACACTAAAGAAAAAACTTCCGCTGGAACCCCCATGTGCTATGGAGAAGTGTTCAGCTACAGGACTATTCATATTAGATTTCCTTATATCACCCAGATGTTCCATAATCTTCACTTTAACCTTACGTTTAGTTTGACCAATATACTACGTGATATTCTGACATCCACACCCAATTATATATACGACTCCATAAGATTCACAACTGAATACTTCCATGGCTACATATTTCCTCCCATTAATTTTCTCTGCCACCAAATTCCTCATCTTAGAACAAACTTTGCATCTCCCACATGCCTTAGCTCCCACTTGGCCTACCTTATTCAAAGTTCCTGGATTAAAGTTCAATAATTCCTTTAGATTAGTATATCTGCCATAAGAAAAGCTCACATTTTTTTTAAATAAACATTCCACGTGGACATCTTGGTATATTGTGTGCCACAGATCCCTTACCACCTTTTCCAAGGCATTTGAAAAGGGAGAGAATTTGGTTACAAAAATAACCTTTCAGCATTCCCTTCTTCTCTCCCAAAATACAACCTATACCATTTATTACTTCTACTACCAATAAATGTCTACCGCTCTTCACAATCCTGAATAACATTTCTTCTAGCATTACATAATAGATCACTAGGATAACCCTAGCTATTAATCTCTTTTTACTTCATCCAAATTTTCTAGCTTTAATCGCTCCTCTGATGTATTATGATAAATCCTACTAAACTCACCAAATGGGAGTGACTTAATCAAATGGGGGGATGCATACTACTAGCATGAAGACAACTATTAACTGCTGTTGCTTTCCTGTAGGGTTTATAATCAACCATCATGTCCTCTCCAGCATAAAGTTCTACATCTAAAAATACAATTGACCTGGAGCCCACCTCATAGGTGAATTGTATTCCATGTCTATTCTTATTCAGTTCCACTATAAACAACTGGAAATGTTCCAGACTACCCCTACAAACAAAAATTAAATCATCAATAAACCTCTTGAAACAAACAGCTCTCCCTCTAAAAACACAGTTGGAAAAATAAATTGCATTTCCAAATCACCCAAATAAATAATGGCAAAACTGGGGGCATATGGAGCCCTTATAGCTGTCCCTCTCTTTTGGAGAAAAATGTCTCCCTTCCAATAAAAATAATTATGAGTGAGACAGAATTCCAACACTGGTACCAGAAAAGATGTGCGGGGTCCTTCCTCCATAATCCTACAAATTGCCTGCAACCCCCACTTTAACTCAATACTAGTATATAAAGAGTTCACATCTACAGTTACCCAATAAAAGTCATCCTGCCAACAAATACTCAAGGCAATTACACAATTCCATTGTGTTTTTATATGGGCCAGGACTTTCTGTAAATACTTTTTAAACTGAAAATATAGAAAAATCTCCACATGTTGCAGATATGAAGCTACCCCTGAAACAACAGGTCTTCCAGGTGGGTTAGTCAAATTTTTATGTATCTTGGGGAGTGCATAAAAAGTAGGCTCATTGGGTTCTTGAATGAACACTTTTTTACATCTTTCTCCCCAAGGAAACCTAATCTGTCATCTCTTTCCAGTATTTCATGTAGCTCAGAGTTAAATATTTTAAGAGGATTTTTCAGCAACTTAACATATTCCTGAGGATTGCTTAATAGTTTTTTAACAATTTCAAAATATTTAACCTTGTTCATAACGATACAATTATCACCCTTATCTGCCTCCTTGAAAACATAACTGATCAAAATCCCCCCAAAGTTTTTGCAACTCAGACCACTCATCCTTAAATTATAAACCTTTTTAGAACACAAAAACTTAAAAAACTAATTTTCCACTTTTTTGCATACGATGTTTTCAAATAAATTAACAGCAGGTGAAACCTCGGGTGGCATAAGACAACTAGGTAGTCTAGGAACAGTTAATCTACCATACCATGTAACCAAACCTTCACCTTCCCCCAAAGCACCACAAGGAACAGTGTTAAATAAATGATTTTTACCATTCAATTCACTTCTAATAACATTATTATTTGTAACCCTTACAACATATTCAACATATGCAGCATTGTCAAGCAAACAAGCATAGTCCCCAAAGCATAAGTCATGACATAAATCAGTCTCATAAAGCAAAATATTTAACAGTTCATCTTCATCTGTGGCTGCACATAAATCATGTCCCTCATGATAGTTCAAAAAATGTCCTTGAGAATGTACTTTTAAGTGCAACTTGCGACAAAATCTCTTAACATCCATCAGGACATCTGCTAATGATGGAATTTTATTAGGGACAAAATTCGCTCCCTTTAACAAAACATTTTGAATTTGGTTTGAAATAAACAAATCAGAGAACCTAATTATTTGCAGTGAAAGGGAAGGAACAGTCAACTTACTGTGAACATTCACCTTTGAGAAACGATCTCTTACAACTAAAGAAGAAACAGAAGAAGGACCGGCTTCAGAATCTCTTGCCTCTTCTTTGACCCCTTTGTCCTTGTCCACAACCATTTTGAAAAGGGGTGCCATTATTTCCTTTCACATTCTCCACATCACCAATAGTTGCTCCCGTATGATCATCCTCAAAGGAAACACTTTGTTTACTCAATGATGTATCTGCTGATGAAACCGATGATTCATGTAATTCCTTAGGCCGATGAACTCCTCCCCTCAATTTTGAGTGACTAGAGCGAGGTTTCCACTGCCAGGAATAAACAGTATTATTTTCAAAGTCCTTCACATCTCTAATTATTTTTTTCTTCTTCCTTTCAAGCACCGCAACTTTCAGTTTTTAACAGGTTAGCTTTGATTTCACTCATTTTATTGGAATAAGTCTCACTAGAAATCTCATAAACCAAAGCATCCTGTAAATCAGTAATGTTCTTACGTAATTTGTCTATTAATCTCAGGTTATGCTTGACCAAAATCTGAAGCCAGCCCAATGTACGTTAGTAAAATGGATTTCCATTCCTCTAATAAATCCAATTCTTCTTCACCATAGTCTCCCATGAGTAAGCGATCAACTCACAAACCCCTGGGAGTAATTTTTAAGGCAAAATACTTCTCCAACAATTTCATATCATAGAATACAGTCACCTTCTTTATCATAAGCTCCTCCAGCCTCTCAAATCTACCATTTAAGTCATCATCATTCGTCAGTAAATATGGATTGTTGGATGCCAATTTACTTTCCCTTTCTCTTAGAATATCAGAGAAAAGGACCTTCTCCTGGGTTACCGAGTCCCAAAATAAAGCCGGTATACTAAGGCTGATTCCAAAGGCATGATAAACACACAAAAGACAAAAAAATACCAAAAGATATAAGAAATGTCCACAGCACAAATGCCAAACAAAACTACTTTATTCCAGGATTCCGGTACCTCGGAAGTTTGCCTTCAAGGAATAGTTTACCTCCACAAAATGACAACCTTTATGCAAAATTCAGTAGGCCCATTAAACAATTAAATCAATTAAATCAAACAGTTATTCAATTAAATATTTTAACCCTATAAAAACAAAGTTCTTATTCAAACACACTACATACAGGATCAGTCGAGGCCTGGGTTAACAACGACCGCCACCAGTACTGTTGGCCAACATGGTGCTGGCGGAAATTGGGCTACTGTTGGCCGAAGGAGGAGAAGAGGGGGAAGGCATGCCTGAAGGCAGGTAAAGGCTAGGACTGTTATAGTGAGGGTCAGAACTTTGAATGTTGGCAGTATGACTGGTATAGGGAGAGAGCCTGCTGATATGATAGACCGAAGGAAGGTTGGTATATTGTGTGTGCAAGAGACCAGATGGAAGGGGAGCAAGGCTAGGTGTATCGGAGGCAGTTTCAAATTGTTTTATCATGGTGTGGATGGGAGGAGAAATGGCGTAGGCATTATCCTGAAGGAACAGTATGCTAAGATTGTTTTGGAGGTGAAAAGAGCATCGATAGAGTGATGTTTATGAAGCTGGAAATTGATGGTGTAATGATGAATATTGTTAGTGCATATGCTCCACAAGTCGGGTGTGCGATGGATGAGAAAGAAAAATTTTGGAGTGAGTTGGATGAAGTGGTAATGACTGTACCCAAGGGTGAGAGATTGGTGATTGGAGCAGATTTAAATGGGCATGTTGGTGAAGGGAGCATATGGGATGAGGAAGTGATGGGAAGGTATGGTGTTAAGCAAAGGAATGCAGAAGGTCAAATGGTAGTGGACTTTGCGAAAAGGATGGACATGGCTGTAATGAATACGTATTTTAACAAGAGGGAGGAACATAGGGTGACATAAAAGAGTGGAGGAAGATGCACACAGGTGGATTATATCTTATGTAGAAGGGCCAGTCTGAAGGAGATTTGAGACTGCAAAGTGGTGGCAGGGGAAAGTGTAGTTAGGCAGCATAGGATGGTGGTTTGTAGGATGACATTGGTGATCAAGAAGAGGAGGATGAGTGTGAGAGCAGCACCAAGGATCAAATGGTGGAAATTGAAAAAGGGTAATTGTGAGGTGATGTTCAGGGAAGAGTTAAGACAGGCACTGGGTGGTAGTGAAGAGTTACTGAATAGCTGGGTAACTACAGCAGAGCTAGAAAGAGAGATGGCTAGAAAGGTGCTTGGTGTGACATCTGGAAAGAGGAAGGAGGACAAGGAGACCTGGTGGTGGAATGAAGAAGTACAGGAGAATATGCAAAGAAAGAGGTTGGCGAAGAAGAAGTGGGATTGTCAGAGAGATGAAGAAAGTAGACAAGAGTATAAGGAGATGAGGTGCATGGCAAAGAGAGAGATGGTGAAGGCTAAGGATAAGGCGTATGAAGAGTTGTAGAAAAGGTTAGACACTAAGGAGGGAGAAAAGGACCTGTACCAATTGGCTAGACAGAGGGACCGAGCTAGTAAAGATGTGCAGCAGGTAAGGGTGATAAAGGATAATGAGGGAAACGTACTCACAAGCGAGGAATGTGGTTGAGCAGATGGAAAGAGTACTTTGAGAGGTTGATGAATGAAGAGAATGAGAGGGAGAGAAGGATGGATGATGTCCGGATAGTGAATCATAAAGTGCAGTGGATTAGCAAGGAGGAGGTAAGGATAGCTATGAAGAGGATGAAGAACGGAAAGGCTGTTTGTCCATATGACATACCTGTGGAAGCATGGAGGTGTTTAGGTGAAATGGCAGTGGAGCTTTTAACTAGATTGTTTAATGAAGTCTTGGAAAGTGAGAGGATGCCTGAGGAATGGAGAAAAGGTATTCTGGTACCGATTTTTAAGAATAAGGGTGATGTGCAGAGCTGTAGTAACTACAGAGGGATAAAACTGATCAGTCACAGCATGAAGTTTTGGGAAAGAGTAGTGGAAGCTAGGTTAAGAAAGGAGGTGATGATTAGTGATCAGCAGTATGGTTTCATGCCAGGAAAGAGCACTACAGATGCGATGTTTGCTCTGAGAGTGTTGATGGAGAAGTACAGAGATGGTCAGAAGGAGTTGAATTGTGTCTTTGTGGATTTAGAGAAAGCATATGACAGGGTGCCTAGAGAGGAGTTGTGGTATTGTATGAGGAAGTTGGGAGTGTCAGAGAAGTATGTAAGAGTGGTACAGGATATGTACAAGGGTAGTGTGACATTGGTGAGGTCTGCGGTGGGAGTGACGAATGCGTTTAAGGTGGAGGTGGGATTACATCAAGAATCAGCTTTGAGCCCTTTCTTATTTGCAATGGTGATGAACAGGTTGACAGACAAAATCAGACAGGAGTCCCCATGGACTATGATGTTTGCAGATGACATTGCAATCTGGAGTGAGAGTAGGGAGCAAGTGGAGGAGACCCTGGAGAGGTGGAGATATGCTCTAGAGAGAAGAGGAATGAAGGTCAGCAGGTCTAAGACAGAATATATGTGTGTGAATGAGAGGGAGGATAGAGGAATGGTGAGGATGCAGGGAGTAGAGGTGGTGAAGGTGGATGAATTTAAGTACTTGGGATCAACAGTTCAGAGTAATGGTGAGTATGGAAAAGAGGTGAAGAAGAGAACACAGTCAGTATGGAGTGGGTGGAGAAGAGTGTCAGGAGTGATTTGTGACAGACAAGTACCAGTAAGAGCGAAAGGGAAGGTCTACAAGAGGGTAGTGAGACCAGCTATGTTATATGGGTTGAAGACAGTGGCACTGACAAAAAGGCAGGAGTCAGAGCTTGACGTGGCAGAGCTGAAGATGTTAAGATTTGCACTGGGTATGACGAGGATGGACAGGATTAGGAATAAGTATATTAGATGGTCGGCCCAGGTTGGAAGGTTTGGAGACAAAGCCAGAGAGGCAAGATTACATTAGTTTGGACATGTGCTGAGGAGGGATGCAGAGTATATTGGGAAAAAGATGCTAAGGATGAAGCTGCCGGGTAACAGGAAAAGAGGGAGGCCTAGGATAAAGTTTATGGATGTGGTGAGAGAGGACATGCAAGTGGTTGGTGTGACAGAGCAAGATGCATAGGACTGGAAGAAATGGAAACAGTTGATCTGCTCTGGCGACCCCTAATGGGAGCAGCTGAAAGAAGAAGAAGAAGATTATTATTATTATTATTATTATTATTATTATTATTATTATTATTATTATGAAACTTTAATCACTTAATACCCATAAACACATTATAAAACAAAATTGACATCCAGGTTCATACCCCTTGGGAACAAAGTTCTGTAATTTGCATGTGGAAACACACACACACACACACACACACACACACACACACACACACACACACACACACACACACACGCGCGCGCGCGCGCGCGCGCACACACATTTTATCATTAACCCCACTTTTTTTCCTTTTGTTCATGGGGTTGGGGTTCCATTTGAACTGTCACAATCTTTCTTGATTCAGTGCCACTCCTACCATCTTCAAAAGACATATCTTTCATGGTTCTCTCTCATGCAGTCTATCCAATGCATTTTCTGGAAGTTCTTGTTTCCTGCTGCCTTCTTCCTGTCTCTTCCGACTCCTCTTCACAAAATTGATTTCTGCTTTTGTATATATATGTCCAAACCACTTTTTTTTTCTCTGACCTTCTCTGTAATTAGAGCTACTTTGGCTTCTGCTCTGATATCAGCATTTCCTCATCTCACAGTGTTTATCTTGCCACTCATCTCAGATGCTTCATCTCCATGATTTCTGCCTTCCTCATCTACTCTGCCTATTCTGCTGTCACACTACCACATTACTCTGTCCCATTTGGCTGCATCACCTCTGATTCTAGGTTTAACTGGAAGCTAATTCCACCTAATACGCAACTTCTCAGCGCTTCTGTGGATCACTAGTGATATCTGCATTGCTTACTGTACTTATTTCCTTGTTTCACTTGAAAGAAAGTTACTGTTTGTCGTTTTTGCATTTAGTTACTTGTAACACATTGCACTCAAGTTACCTGGCACTTGCTCACTAAAGCAATTATATAAGTCAGCACTAAAAATTAAAAGCACTACACCCTCACTCCCCACTGGCCCTTGTTTTCAATTAAGGATTTCCGAATATTATTCTAGCATGTCCAAAGGTCAGTTGTCAATCTCCTCTCCGGTCCAGCTGGTGAATCTGGGAATCTTGAGGCAATGTTATAACTGCCTCATGTACACAGACAACCCTCTCCTCCTCCCACATAACACAAATACTTGAGAGATGCAGCTATTTAGCCAAACTGGAGGCTGAGCTCTCTCAACTCAGGACTGGCAAGACCAGACAGGAGGAGAAGGCAACTACACACACCACAAAACCAGCCTCACATAATGCTACCACTCCACTGAATCAAACACATAAACACACAAAGACATACTGGAGGCTCTGAGTAAAAATTTACCTAAACAGCAGAGGCCTCCAAAGCAGACACCCAAACAACTGCTACCTCAAGACACCCCACAAGCAACACATAAACCACAAAAGCAGTGTGCAAAGCAGTCACAGCCCTTAAGGCCAAATACAACATCAAACATACTTTTCATAGGTGACTCCATAGTCAGACACACTGACGTCCCACTCACCAGGCTGAACAAGGAGAGGGTCACAGTAAGCTGCATATCGGGCGCTAGAATCCGCCACATAACACAAGCACTCGTGTCACTCCAAGGCAAGTACAAATATGACACAGTCATTGTCCATGCTGGTGTGAACGACCTGAGACGTACCTCCCTGGACTACATGAAAAGAGACATAGAGGAGCTCTCTGATTATGTAGCCCAGGCAGGTATGACCCTAACCCTCAGCAGTATCCTTCCTTCACCAAGACTGATGCCACAATATAGAGACAAGATGATCAGCTTTAACAATTGGCTTAATGTCTGGTGTCATTCAAAGGGGATCCAGTGTCTGTCTGCCTGGGATGACATGCTTGACAAGCCACGCTGCTTCAAGGGATGGCTTGCACCTGTCACCCTGGGATTCGGATATTGGCTAAGGCTCTTGCCACCCCCGTAGTGCCTTTTTAGGCAAGGCTCAAATTCTAAACCTACCACCCTAGGAAACAAAATGGGAAGAAACTGAGGGTAATGCTGCTCAATGCCAGAAGTCTAAATCTCAAAATGCACGCACTCGAGGCCCTTCTCAGTATGGAGAACATCGATGTCTGTGCTGTAACTGAAACCTGGTTCAAGGCTCCTGAGAGCACCCCGGCACTATTAGGTTTTACCTCATATCATGCGTTCTGGCCCCAAAACCCGGACCACACCACAAAAGGAGGGTGTATCCATATTCATAAAGGATACCCACACCTCCAGGTTGGTGGCAACGCACAAGCTTCAGAAACCATCCAGGTGCAACTAACCATAGGCAAAACTGCTCTACAAATTGTAGCATGCTACAGGCCACCCTCTCAAACTCAGGAACCCCACACAGCCTTCCTGAAGACACTGGAGGGTATAAATGTATCTCCAAACACCATCATATTGGGTGACTTCAACTACCCGAATATAGACTGGGAACATTACTCAAGCCCTAACTTTCTAGCCCAACGGTTCCTGCAGTTCATAAATTCAAATGCCATGGAACAGCTAGTCACTGTTCCCACGAGAGGAGAAAATATACTAGATCTCATTGTCACAAACATGGGGACAAAATGCTCCACACCGAAGTATATCCCTCATTGGTGAGATCTGATCATAAACTAATCTCACTGGAAATCCACACCCGCCCCCACCCCAAACATAAAAGACCATAGTGAAGAACTTCTCTAAAGCAAACTTCACACTACTCAAGACTGGTGTGGTATCCTTCAAGGCCCCTGAGCCAGAGGAAACCACAACCCAAGCTGCGGAAGCCCTTACAAATGCCTTCTATGAACACCTCCAGGACTGCATGGATCAGGCAATCCCAAATAAAACCAAGACTCTTTCCACAAAGGGCAAACGTCCAGTCTGGTGGACCCCAGCCATTAACAAACTTTACAATAAGAGGAGAAAGCTATTACATGATAGAACAAAATCCATAAAAGGGAAGTCACCCTGATCATTATTAGTAAAAATTACGAGCACTCATAAAATCAACTAAGGCCAATTTTGAGAGAAAAATTGCCATGGATTCAAAGGACAATCATAAGGCTTTTTTCAGCTATGTTAGGATCCTGGGTGGAAACTCCCAGATATGCTCAGAATTAGTCCAAAATGATACAAAAATCACTGAACCCACAGACATTGCCAACATACTGGCAGACAGGTTCAGTGCAAACTTCACCCCTCTCCCCTAAAGGAGAGATTACTATCCCAGCCGAGTGTAGCCTCCCGGACATCTCAAATGCGCAGGTGAAAGCTGCTCTCTCTAAAGCTAAAAACACAGCATCAATGGGACCGGATGGTGTCCCCGGCTGTGTGCTACACAAGCTAAATGAGGAATTAACCCCGCACATAAGGCAGCTGTTTAATCTCAGCCTTACCACAGGATACGTGCCCAAGGAGTGGCGACGGCAACTGTGGTCCCACTCCACAAAGGCGGCCTCACGGACCCTGGTAATTACCCCATAAGCTTAACAAGTCTAGTCTGCAAAGCTATGGAGAGGATCATAATGGAGCTCATAAACAAAGATATAGGGGACTTGCAGACATTGGACCCGACCCAGTTTGGCTTTGTCAAGGGAAGATCATGCCTTTTGAACTTGGTCGACTTCTTGAAACAGTCACCAAGGCCATTGATGAGGAAAGGCAGTCCATACAGCCTACCTTGACCTTGCAAAGGCTTTCGACACAATACCCCACTTGGGTATTGTAGAAAAACTTACCAGCTTAAATGTAAACCCATATGTCACAAGATGGGTTGCAAACTGGCTTAAGGACAGAACCCACAGGGTTAGAGTTGCTGGCGCTGTGTCAGACTCCAAGCCGGTCACAAGTGGTGTCCCACAGGGCTCGGTCCTTGGCCCCTATTGTTTGGCATCTACTTCTCAGAAGTACAGGCCAGCATGGGAGGACTTTGGCTGACAAAGTTTGCAGACGACTGCAAACTGGGCGCCATAGTGGAAAGTGCATCGGACACGGATATCCTTCAGAAGGGACTCACGGAAACAGATAGCTGGTGCCAGAGCCATGGCCTGAAGTTAAACGCCAAAAATGTATAGTCATACCCTTCGGGAAAAACAAGGTAACCCCAAGCTACCATATAGGTGGCAATCCACTAAGCACAGAAGAGGTTATCAGGGACCTGGGGACCCAGGTTGACAGTGGCCTTTCTTTGACACTCACATTGCTAAAGTGGTTAGAAAGACCTTCTACATTGCCCACCTGATCATGAAGGGATTCACATCCAGATCTAGTGAGGTCATTGTTCCCTGTACTCTTCACTTATCAGACCAATGATCGAGTACAATGCCCCATTCGGGATGTATCTCACCCGACATCTGCAGCAATTGGAGAGACCCCAAAAGTTCCTCACCAAAAGGATAAAGGGACTCCAAAATCTGTCATATGCTGCCAGATTGAAGAAACTCCAGCTCTACTCAGTCGCATACCGTCTGCTCAGAGGTGACATGTGCCTGACATACAAGGCCATGTCCAACCTGGAATTAATGGACATGCTCCACCTCAAAAATCCAAATCCACCAAAACCACTAGAGCAAGCGACTTAAACCTTAGCACGGATATAAATAGGACATGCTGGAGGGATAGATTTATCACTCAGAGACTCCTATGCTGTGGAATAAAATCCCAGTCCATGTGAGGCAGAGCACCTCGCTGACTCTGTTCAAGAGAAATCTAGACCTGTGGATGGGAGATCGTAGGTTTACCCCGGGAATCATCTCTGTGTCACTGCTGGACAGAGGCACAACAAACTAATGGGCACAGTATTTTTTCATATAAGGGGTGGCGTAAGCCACAAAAATTTGGGCTAGGCTTATAAATGCCTTAGGGCAGATAGCCTAGTATAAACCTATGAACCTATGAACCTATGAACCTTCTCATTCGAACTTCCCTTCTCCTCCTTCCACTCCCTCAGGTACTTGAAGCTGTTAATCTGTTTCGCTATTTTCCATCTATCTCGCTTTTTATCTGATTTTGATCTCTCCAATTTGATGCCATACAACTGTATCATATGCACTCAGTTTCAACTCACATGGCTTCAATTTTTAATTCTACTCCTCCATCATGTGTTGAAATCCCTGCTCAGTCTGTTTGTAATGCCATATCATCTGCCTACAACATCTTTTCTTATCTGTCCTCTCTGACCTGTTTACTAAAGTAGTCCATCATCAATATGAATAGCACCTCGCTCATAGGTGAACTCTGAGGTGCACCCACTTTCACTGGGACCCCCTTTATGAGTACATTGTTTGTAATTGTTTCAGTGTGTCCTTGTACATCACTTGCACTAATTCTACCAATGTTTCTGGGGCTTCAAACCATTGCAACGCTGTCAACATCATCTTTCTTTTAACCTTGTCATTTGTTTTCTTCAAATCTAAGAATGCCTAGTTGGACTCTTTCATCATCTCTAACATCTTCTCCACTATCTGTCTCACTGCAAACATGGGATTGGTTGTGCTGCACTATGATCTGAATTTGAAGTGCTCAGCTCCATCCTAGTTTCTACATCTCTTCAAAATATTTTAACAGACACCCTATCCACTGTGTGACAGCAAATCAATACTACTATAGTACCCATAGTTGTGTATGCTCTATTTTTACTTGTACACTGGCTCTGTCAGGCTTATTCTCCAGTCATTTGGGATACAACTTCCTCTCCATACTGCTATGAGTAAGCCAAGATGCCATTTATTCTCTGACTCACCCGACATCTTGATTATATGTAAGTTGTCCTCATCTCAGCCTGCTGATTTCCCTGACTTTATTTCCATTAGTGTTGTTCTTACTTCTTCAAGGCTGGACTCATCTTCATTTTCTTTCATCGTAGGCTGCATGTTGCGAGGGTGCAGTGTTATTGGAGTTTGCTTCATTCAGAGGCTTCTGGAAGGACTCTTCCCATCTGTCTTTGCTGTTCCATGGACTGGTGAGCAGGTTGTTTCTGGCATCCTTTATAAATGGTTCTGATGACTGTCATCTTTATCCTTTTATGTTTGTCTTGCATCCTGATAGATTTTCTGTGACCATCTGCTGATTCACTTTCCAGAAGATGGTATAGTGGTTCTGATGCTTTTTTCTTTCTATTGCAACTACCCTCTTAGTCTCTTTATTAGAGAACTAATATTCCTTCTTAGCCTGCTCCATCCTTTTATCTATCACTTTGTCCTGCTTTTCTTCCTTTTGATAAGTACATAGACTTCTGCATTCCACCACCTACTTTTTTTTTTACCTTATTTCCATAACTGGTTCAGTCGCATACCTCTTCTATTTTGAAACACTGACATTCTTCTTCAGATCTACCTATTTCTTCTTCTTAGTGAGGTGCTATTGCCCTGAGTATTACCCTGAACTCTTGAGCTATCTTTTCAGTTAACTTCCAGGTCTTCAAAGTAGTTTCTGTTGACCACAGAGTCTTCTCTTGACCACTAATTGCAGTTAATAGTAGCCACCAATGGTTTATGCTGGAGGAGAGCTATTTCATTACTTTGCAACTTCTAATTATATGCCAGTTCCATTTTCTTACGAGAAAGAAGTCTACCTGAGTTGCATGTTGACCATGCTAGTATGTAATCTTGTGACTGTGTCTCTTGCTGAATTACATCTGTGTTACCATTAACCCATATGCCAGACAGAAGTCTAGAATGACAGTTCTTCCTTTATTCACATTGCCCTACTCCTATGTACCCAGAAGATCTTCATATCATGTTCTGACACACACACACACACACACACACACACACACACACACACACACACGCACACACGCACATGCACGCACACACGCACACACACGCACACACACGCATACACACACCTGCATACTCACGCGTGCGCGCACACACGCGCACACATGCACATGCACACACAAATGCACACACACATGTGCACACACGCACACACACACATGCACACACACTCACACGCATGCACACATGCACACATGCACACATGCGCACACACACACACACACACACACACACACACACACACACACACACACACACACTCACACGCACATGCACACACACCTGCATACGTGTGCACACACACACGCACACACACACACACACACACACACACACACACACACACACACACACACGCGCACACACACACACACACACACACACACACACACACACACACACACATACACACATTACAAGATGGCTCCTACTTTTAAAAAAACAAATCCTAATACTGCTACAGAATGATGACACTGTACCTAATTACAATTCATCAGATATTATAGTTAATATAAGGGATAATGAAAATGTAATTATCTGTATAGAACAAAGGGATCTTGTTGATGTAGATCATTTGACACAAATGACTAATATCAAACAGCTAAGTGCATCTTGGTATCATTAGTCACTTTCTGAGATCATACCAATGGCTGTGTTGCAGTAGGGACTGTCTGAAAGCCGTATGTGAAACTTATGCTCACTCTTATTCTCACATTAAATACATTAACAGATATACATACATTTGCATTACTGTACAATAGTCAACTTCAGTTTCATTGACACACAGTTGTTTTGAAATAAATTGAACCACAAATTGCCACAACAAATAGAAACCATAACACTCAACAAAAATATTGTTTTTTATAGAGTAAAGCCCCTTGCACCCCCTGCAGCCTTCCACACCTATACAATACTTAACTATTTCTTCCCATCATCAGTATTACACTGATTTCATACAATCAGCATTGATCATTTATTGTGTTGACCAAACGAAGTGAAGAAAAAAGTGCTGACCAATATATATTAATTTTATTTTTTTCAGTTTTGTTTATTTCATAAACAGAAACATTTAACTATTTGCAATATTTACACACATCAAAAAGATGTTTCTCCAATCACACGTTTGAACTTATTGGGTTTCATATATACTTATATAAAATTCAATTGATAATTTCATCTGTAAGTTTCAAGTAGCAGTTTCATTTCTTCCCAATGCATTCTTTCTCATTTATTAAAACACATTTCCTTATGATATATACTAGTGGCTAAATCAATGAACTCATTTTTACTTGCTGGAAATTGATTTTTCCATTTCATTGTAACAAATTAATTTTTACTTGGCAGCGATTGTTTTTTTTCCATTTTATTGTAATAAATGTCCTAGCTATTGCTAATAAGGACCACGTCAGAAGGTATTGTGATACATTAAGATAACCAGAAAGAGCAACAATAATTAATATGACAGACACAAAAATTAAACAACTATCTGTCCATAAAGCCATGATGAAATATTGGATATTTACCCAATATCTTCTATTTTTTCACATTGAAAGAATATAGGATAATCATTTGGTGTTAATATCCTGTTACACTTCCAGCAATCTTCTTCCTTGGTTTTGTGTATTTCCCCTCAAATTATGTAGGATAATAATATTCTTTGTATACAGTATATTTCCATGTAAACATATTCCAGCAAATAGCAGTTGATGTAATTTCTACTGATTTCAAAATCACGCTTTTACAGTTATCAGTATCTACTTCTTTTAACCTGCATTGATAAACATACCCCATGATTTAATAAAATCCATGTAGGCACAGTGTAGAGCCTACACAGAATGTTACCATGTCCATGTACATGGTTCCCCCTCAGCAGCATGCCATGCATATTAATCATGGTGTATTGCCGAGGGAGAGCCATGGAACACACTTATTGAATCAGAGCAGGGACTGTAGTGCCAACTGTATCTGCAGATGAGTAAGACACTCCATGCACTGTCCAATTGTATTATGCCAATGTTTATTTTATTGTCTTAAGTTTTTTTTTGTTTTTTTTTTCTTTTTTTTTTTTAAAAAAGCTTGTTTGTGTGGCATGGCACAGAGTGCAGCAATGTTAAGAGGTACCAAGACACCTGCCAGACATCTAAAACAGAAATCGGATGCAATTAACTATATATTTAAATGTCATGTTTAAGTATAGCTGAGCAGGTTTGCACAGCACAGTGAGGTACTCAGCAGTGCTTATAGGTGGCTCAGAGATATATGTAAAGGTATAGCAGAATTCCACGTATCCTCGTAGCTAAATGAGCTTTAGATGCAGGGTTTGAATACATGGAAGGGAAAATAAGTATTTATTTTTGAAATACAAATTATACCAATTGTTTTTATATTCTGGCCTACTGTGCTCTGCTAAGCTCTGCTAAGACCTGCTACGACCTGCTAAGCACCTCATAAACACAATAATGGCTGAAAATGTTTATGCACTGCTTAGCTGGTTTGCACACTGCTAAGCACTGCTAAGCATATAGGTCCTCAAATTTTAGTGCTGCGCTGGTTTGTGTGCTACTAAGTGATGTGCCACATTTATAAAGTTGCCCAATGGCATGTAAGGGTGGAAAAACAGGCTATATTAAGCCCAATAGGTGAGAATACAGCATAATCTATAAGAGTTCTGTCTCTGAAGGAAACTATGCCATGCATTGGAGAGGGTTTGGGCTTTTGGGCACAGTGTTGGGGCATTCTGCTGTCCAGGGTCATGGTCAGACTCCTAGTAAAACACATGAATATCAGCTGTAGGGAGGTTTCCAGGGCTCAGAGTGCAAGGTGGAGGCCTGGGACTGGTTGGCAATGGAAGTCACTGGTTCAACTGGTATCCACTGCACAGGTGAGCAGTGTTGGCACCACCATGATGACCTGAAGAGATGAAAAGGGGATCTCTTGGACACCTGTGTCCAAGAATTTTGGGCAGGGAATGTCCCACATGTATGTAAGTACTTTTACCTCTGTTTCACCAATATCTAATCTGAATGTCTGCTAAACTGGTATGCATAATGGTGTGCTTCTCTCCCAACAGCTGCAGAGGAGAGGGCTTGCAACATTGAGGTGCATGTCAGGTGCTTGGCCAGGTTGCACCATAAGTGTGGTGAGTATGGATTTATTATGTTAACTGCAGTGAAATAAGCAAGAATGAGTAAAGCATTAACTGCAATAAAGTATGCACATTAAAGTTTGTATTGCAATACATGTGAACTTAGAGCTGTAGATCAATAAATGAATAATGCCAACTGTAGTGCAATAAAAACATGAAACAATACCAATAATTGCATTAAAGTATATACAGTAAAGTTTGTAGTGCAAGAACTGTGGAAGTAGAGCTGCATCGCAAGACCTGAATAAAATTAACAGGTGTCCAATAAAAACTCAAAACAGTACCAGAAACTGCACTAAAGTATATACAATAAGGTCTGTAGAGCAGTAAGTGTGGGATTAGAGCTGTTTTTCAAGAAATTAATAATGCCAACTATTTTGCAATAACACATGAACCAATACCAATACCAATGACACCAAGGTAAATTATATACATCAGGATTGTCTTGATTTAACCAATGCAGTACAACTGTATGCATTCAGGCTGTAATATAAGGCGCTGCACTCAAGTATAACATTGTAATAGCTGTAGAATGCAAATATAATGTCTGCCAAATGTCTTATTTAACACATACAGTACCATTCAAGGCTGTTTCTAGGCCAATATTGTTCACATAATGCTCTGTCATCCACAAACAGCAGGTAAGCAATGTATATGGGTGAGGCAGTCCACTCCATGATCTGATATTGCTTGTTGACTTCACAGATATTTCAAACCAATAACAATATATTGTGTACACCTGCATTCTGTATACTAATGTATAGATTACCTACTGTCTCTGTCATGCTTGTATTTCATGCATGTGCATTGTACTGTCACTGTAGTCTAGTATACAACTGTAGTACTACTACCAGGTCATATATTGGTTCCAGGTGACCTCTAGGGAAATATCAGTCAGTTAGTAGTCAGCAGTGACTATGTAGCTCAGCTTGCTAAATGTTCTGTCTGTAGTACATGTTGCCATTCAACCATGTACTCAAGTCTCTCAACAACAGGTACTCTTATGACTTTGTCATAGTCCACGTTGGCAAGAATAACTTGAGACGTACCTCCCTGGACTACATGAAGAGAGACATGATAGAGCTCACTGAATATGTGTCCCAGGCAAGTATGTTCCTAGCCTTAAGCAGCATTCTACTTTCACCCAGAATTATGCCTCAATACAAACAGAAAATTATTGACTTTAACAATTGGCTTAGTTTCTGGTGTCATTCCAAGGGGATGTAGTACCTGACAGCCTGGTAAGACATGATTGACAAACCATGATGCTTTGCCAGAGATGGCCTGCTTCTGTCTCCCTTGGGCTTCACACTCCTGGCAAAGGCTCTTGCCTCCCCCATAGTCCCTTTTTAGGCAAAGCCATGAGGTCAAAACTACCAACATGAAAATTTCATCAAAATGCAAATTAAAGATCATGCTGCCAAACATTAGGAGTCTACACATGAAACTGCAATCATTGCAAGCATTCTTAAACCTGGAAGATGCTGACATTTGTGCAGTTAAAGAAACCTGGTTCAAAGCACCCTGGCCATACCAGGATACTCATCCTATCATACATTTAGACCCCAAACAGGGGCAGCAAAGCAAAAGGAGGTGGAGTTGCAATATATATATATATAAGACAAACACATCTCCAGGCTAGTTATACAATATTTTGCACAGGAGTCACTTCAGGTGCAGTTAACCATTGCCAGAACACCTATTCAAATCATAGCTAGCTACAGGCCCCCTAGTTTTCCTCAAGATACACTCTCTACCTATCTGGACCTCTTCAAGTCTATCAAGATTCAACCCTTTATCTCTGATCCTGGATGACTTTAACTATCCAGCAATAGATTGTAAGAACTACTCATGCCAAAACACAAATTCCTAGAGATTTCTTGATCTTGATAATGCAAATGGCTTGGACAAGCTGGTTGACACCCCCATAAGAGGAGAAAATATCTTGGACTTGGTATTAACCAACACAAGTAACCACTGCAGCATCCCTACAGTGTCATCTTCCCTGGTAAGATCCAACCACAAAGCAGTCACTTTTAAAGTCACCATCTCCCCTGACCACCCCCTAGAAAGGGTCAAACAAAAAACTTCTCGAAAGCTGATTACAGCCTCCCAAGGAAAGGTATAAACAGCTCCCTCTCCCTCATAGGAACTGGTATATATGTCCAAACCTACACCAAAGTACTATACAAGCACTTATATAGCTGCAAGGAATCAGGAATACCCAAAAGGACAAAATCCTCCTCCTCAAGGAAGAGTAAACCTGCCTAGTGGACATCTGCAATAAATAAACATTATAATAAAAGGAAAAAAAAAAAACTGCTGTCCGGGACCAAGATGGAGCAGGTGGCTAACTGGAAGCAATATCTCCATAGTCTGAACAAGCAAATAAGAGCACAAGTACAATCCATAAAAGCAAATTTTGAGTCCAAACTGGCCACATCTACTAAAGAAAATCACAAGCCATTCTTCAATCACAAGGGAAGCACCCAAATCTGCTCGGAACTGGTGGTCAAGGACTCCACATACACAAATGCCGTAGATATAGCCAATCTGCTGGCAGCCAGGTTCAGTAAAAACTTCCCCGTCTTTCCCATTAGTAAATCAGGACATCCCCAGCAACTGCCCCTCTCCCCTTATCTCTAAGGAGCAAGTCATCACTTCCTTCTAAAAGGAAAAAATACAGCCTCCAGAAGACTAGATAACATCCCAGGTTGCATCCTACATAAACGCAGACAGGAACTTACAGCATCATAAGGCACAGGATTCAAACAAATCCTGAGTACTGGCTTCCTCCCAGCTGAGTGGAGGATCATCACTGTCATCCCTTTACACAAATGTGGAGCATCCACCAATACAGGAAATTATAGACCCATCAGCCTAACTAGTCTGATTTGCAAGGCCATGGAGTGGATTATCATGGACCTCATTAACAAGGACATTGGCAACATCCAAACACTTGATCCCACACAGTTTGGTTTCATCAACAGCAGTGGCAGCTGGTGACTTCAAATCAAAATGGGGCTGCAGGAGACAGATTAATGGGTGGGGCCAATATGAAGGGATGTGGTCAACTAGAAAGGGGTGGGGCTATGCTAAAAACTGCAAAAACTGGACTTTAATTAAATACACTGCCATGGGTGCCACTGCCAAACTGTCATTATGAGAGTCCAATCAAAACAAAATGAATTGTAGAAGAAAAAATATTTCAGTGCATTGGTTACATGACAGCTTACTTAATATCTATATGGAAACAAAAAGGTTGCGAGGCATGAAAAAATAAATTACTTTTTAAATACATTACTGGAATGCCAGTCAAAATCAAGTATAAAAAAACAAGCAGCACTCAACTCAAACCACTTCTCCTTGCATTGCAGTTCTAATTATAATTTACGTTCAGCTTTATGCAAATACCAAGTAACATGCTGAAAGCTGCAATACCCCCACTTTTAAAAATGTTTCTTATCCAAAAAAGACCTGCTGCCTGACAACTATCTACTTGTTTCATGGGAAAAACATGATCAAAGTAAAAAATGAACAGCAAACAAGAAACAAGCTCAAGATAAATTGCTTAAAGGATTACTGCACAGATTATGGACCACATGTGATAGATTGGCATTCTGTTTAGTTTACAGGTAAAGCCTGCAAAGATGACTGCCATTCTCCAACAAATGTAATGAGCTTTTCAAAATTCTGTAATCCTGTCCTTTATTACAAATGCTGTCATATGCATTTCAATAACTAAGGCTTATATGCTTTCTAGTTATTTAAATATTCTCTGCATGGCAACAACAAAAATGCTTTCAATGTTGGTAATTCTTTAACAGTATGCGTATTAAAGCTTGCTTGCATCTTACAGTCTCAGACAAGCTTACCTGATGGTCATTAAAGCATTGCTACATAAACACAGTGCAACAGGCACTGCAACAACACACATTTTCTGAATAAGAAGCATAAATCAACAGTATAAAAATATGACAGAAAACCAGAACATTCTGCAAAATCAAGGACAGATGAAAAGCCACTGCAGTACTTGTGCCTACCTTGGATGTGGGGATACTCTGCACACTTACACTGCGTAACTGCTCTTTGCCTTGCTTGGACACGTCCAGTGTCACTACGTGGGGGAGTGGGGTGCGACAAGGATGTCAAAATTTGAAATGTCTCTAGCTGACAGTGATGGCCCTGTCACATTTGTCATACCTCTCAGCCTCAGAGCAAGAAATCTGGACAAAGCCATAAACAGAAGAGGGACAAAGGCCCAAAAATAAGGACAATTTTTACATACTGATCTTATAAACTTAAAAAGATAATAGAATAGTAGGTCTTGCATTAGTATGCATTTTCTGAAGGGTATGAAATCTGAAACTGAAATGTCTGTCATTTTCTAACTTCAGTCTTTAAAGATTTGCCACTAATTTGCCAGAAAACCACAATTTTATGATAAACGGGCCAAAAATGTGATGCAAAAATATAAAATAGCCACACAATACAGCTGGAAACCTGTCAAAGAAGAGGCAATTTTTTAATATTAGTACTGTTAACTTGAGCAGCTGAAAAAATAAGAATCTGCATGCATTTCTGAAATTAAAAGTAATCTATAACTCTGATCATTACATTTATTTATTAATTGTAAACCCTCCACGTTTTCTTCTAAATTTGCCATTTTGCGGAGGGATTATTAGGGGGAGAGCAACACTTTGAGCCAAAATCAGTGATAGTTGAGAGGTTTGGATATACCTAATTCTATAAAGTGATTTATTTGTGCATACCTCTCATCTTCTTAATGCAAGACATCTGGACAAGGCCAGATATATTGAGGGAACATACAAACAGTACTAAAAATTGCTCTTGTATAAATTTAGTCAGTTGACAGAACAACAGGTCTTGCTTTAGCATGCATTTTTTCTGATGAGTATGAAGTCTGAAACTCAATGTCTGTCATTAGTGACTTCATTCCTAAATGATTTGCCAGAAAACCACAAACTTTATTAGGAACAAACCAAAAATAAGAAGCAAAAATCTATTAATTCTGCAAAATTCTGGACAGTTAAGAGGTATAGTTCATCCGGGGCTGTCTGAGTTTGCTGTCGTTCCCCCCTCACAAAATCATGGTCGAATGGGGCCTCCCTCTGCAGCTATTCCAATGTCCCATTACTCAGCTATTTCAACACATTTACCATAAACATTGTAATGTGCATACTGCTTTACTACTGTGATGATTTGGATTTCATTTAAAAGTTTGATTTTACATTTTACAGCACAGGCACTAACAGACATCTGCTAAACAAAGCAAAGCAGTCTCACAATGAAAATAGACTTAGCATTAAAACTTCTCTGTCCTTGAAACTCACATTCATGGAAACAGCATTGAAACCCACATTCAAAGAAAATACATCTGGCCAGTGGACGATATAGATTAACTTTGGGCTGTTTTTAAATCATAGGCCCCTTGCACAGGAAACATGCATGTGTTCTTTGATACATCTTCCTAATTGTATTAAATGATATTCCTCATATAATACAGTACAGCTGTTAGAGGGCATTTTAAATGCATTGTTTTGAACATTTTCCAGTAAACAATGAAACAAAATGCATGTACTAATAATGACAAAACTGCCCAGTTCAGAACATTTCCATCATAAAATTCTACTCAGACTTCTACAATCTACCAGTATCAGTAAATATGCACAACCTCTGCAGAAGTAAAATTCATCTAAATAAAAATAATTCCACATTAAAGAGATCTGTAACTAATGAAGAGGTTGCTGCTAGCAAACAACTTTATATTTCATTGTTCCATCTACAAATAAAGTGCCTGTTGCCATTGAGGAATACATTTGCCTATGTTACAATAAAAAAAAGCTACTAATATTGCAATAGGAAATGGATGGCAAACTGATAACAGGTTTAAAGTTACTAGGTATCTCCACCAAAGAGGACATTCTCAGAACTGCAGCATCCACTCCCTTTAAAAGTATAACACAATACAGTATTAGCAATGCATTTATATGCTGTGGGAGTAGAACCCACAGCCTTCTGCTTCAAAAGCAAGAACACTACCTGTTATACTATTAGCAATACATGCAGGCTCAGCATAAGCAGCATTACGCTTCTCTTCAAGCTCTCAGCTCCTTGTAAAATCCACTCTACACTCAACTGTATCTCTCAACTTTAAAGCACAAGAAATCTGGAAAAAGATAAAATTTATTGGGAGTGAGGGACAAAAGGTGAAAATCTAGAGACAAATTTTAAACATTGCTTGTATAATCTTGGAAAGGTGCTAGAATAAAATGCTGTGCTACCACTATGCATTTCACTGCCAAGGCTTGAACCCTGGACCCAGTGCACTACAGTAACATACCACTATGCCAAATCAGCTGTTCTTGAAAGGCATGTAGACTGAAACTTAAATGGCTATCATTTAGTGAATTCAGTTCTCACCATAGCTGTCAACCTCTTAGCACAAAACACCTAGGCAAAGCCAATAATGGAGGAATACAGCCCCCAAAATAGGGACCCATTTCAAATATTGATCTCATAAACTTAGAAAATTTCCAGAATAAATAGTTGTGTGTTACCATGTGCTTCCTGAAGAATATGAAGTCTGAAATTCAAATGCATGTCATTATTCACAATCCAGAAAGCCACAAATTTCACAAGAACAAAAATATGAGGCAAACATTTCACAAGTGGTGGTGGGTAGGGAATTCAAGCTCTTGCTACCTGCTCCCAAAGTACATGATTTGAGTCTTGCCTCCAGGTACATCTCCTGAGTTCTCTCTAGCCAACATGCATATTTAACTGGGGATTTCACACACACACACACACACACACACACACACACACACACACACACACACACACACACACACACACACACACACACACACACACACACACACACACACACACACACACACACACACACACACACACACACACACACACACACACACACACACACACACACACATATATAAATATATATATATATATATATATATATATATACACACACACACACACACACACACACACACACACACACACACACACACACACACACACACACACACACACTACCTGAGCCCAGCTGCAAAGTCCATTCACCTTCCAATCCATGTATCAGTTTCATTTTGTAGGTTCATCCATTCCTGCGGGCTTGCAAGAGCAAGTCCTTCCCCTCCCTTTAGTTTTCTTTTTAACTTTTCTTTTCATTTTTACAGCTGGGAGGGATGCAGTCCTGCAGCCCAACAGTACAAGCTGCCCTTGATCAAGGGGAGGTCATGCCTGTTTAATTTGGTTGACTTCTTTGAGACAGTCACCAAAGCCACAGATGAGGGGAAGATGGTGCACATCACCTACCTTGATCTGGCTAAAGCTTTTGATACTATTCCCAATCAGGTGTAATAGATAAACTCTCTCAACTTAGCATCAATCTGTATGTTACCAGATGGGTAGCAAACTGGCTCACTGATAGAACCCACTTAGTCAAACTAGGGAAAGCCACCTCAAGCAGTTGACCCATAATGAGTGGAGTACCCCAGGGATCGGTCTTAGGGCCTTTGTTGTTTGGAATATATTTTTCTGAGGTGCTAGCCAAAACCAGTGGGCTATGGCTGACCAAGTTTGCAGGTGACTGTAAGTTGGGCTCTGTCATAAGTTCCCCCAGTGATGTGGACATCCTCCAAGGGGGCCTCACCCAAACATATGACTGATGGCAGAAACATGGCCTGAATGCCAAAAACTGCATCATCATCCCCTTTGGGGAGAGTGATGTCCCCACAAATTATCACATTAATAACAAGGTCCTAAGCATGCAGTCAGTCATGAGGGACTTGGGCACCCAGGTTAATAGCAAACAGAATTTTGATAACTATATTGACTCCGGTGCACGTGAAGTTTTCTACATGGCCCACCTCATTAGTAAGGGTATCTCATCCAGGGACAAGGAGGTCATAACATCCCAGTATTCTTCCCTTATAAGACCCATTATTGAGTACAATGCCCATTTTGGCATGTATTTCGCAAAGCACATGCAGCAGCTGGAGAGACCACAGAGGTTCCTCAGTAGAAGAATCCAGGGTTTCAGACATCTACCCTACACAGATAAGCTCAAGGCCCTGTCCCTCTGTTCAGTCTCCTACAGACTCCTCAGAGGTGTCCTCTGTCTGGCATACAAAGCAATCTCAGACCCCACCTTGATGGGACTGCTGCATATCTACAAGTCAGGCTCCACTCAATTAACCCACAAGCGTGACCTCAACCTGATCTGTGACATCAATTGGACTTGTTGGTGGGACAGACATGTGTTCCAGGGACACCCCCTTCTGTGGATTAGATTCCTGCTCCACGGCAAGAAGAGTAACGTATTAACACTTTTTAAGTGCAACCTGGATAACACCCCTTGGATTCCACCTGTCTCCCTACTGGACAGGAGAAATCGGGTGCTGACTTGCCGGAACATGGACCAAATTCTTGGCTAGGCTTTTATGAGCCTCAGGAACAATAGTCTAGTAATTTCCTATGATCCTATGCCACACAGAGACCAGGGTTCAAATCCAGTGCTATGTAGCATTAAATATTACAGTATCAGTCAAGTAATATTTACAGATTCTCTCTCCACAGGGACTACGGGTAAATGGGTGAGGTAACCCATATTATGAGTAAATAATTCTGTGTTTAGATGTCATAGACTATTAAAATCATTAGCAAGAATGTGATAGTACAGCTTAACATAAAGGAAATAAATATAATAATAATAAATTGAAAAAAAAATGTGTTATCTTGGTATGGCTGTATGCCTGGAGTGTCTGTTCAAAGTTGCTGCAGCCAATTCATACATTCCATGCTATTAGGTTCTAACACCATGCCTGGCAGGCAAGGCATGGTAGTTGCTCAGTTTCTGTACTATACACATACATGTCTCCCAAGTGTCACGCTGTCATGTAATGCAATTAGTAGTGTGTAATCCATCTGTCACAGGACTACCATTAGAATGATTACCTAAATTGCAAAGTATCACTACATCAGACCACAGCACACCTTGGTAGTTATATAGGTCCACCTAATGTACCAATGTTCTGTGTAGTTGTGTACCCCCAGTTGTTACTGCTTGGCCCATACTGTCCCATGCAAATAGATTGAGAGGTATGTACATGCTACAGTAGCTATACGGGACTTGTACACATAAAGAAAGGACAGACCCATAAAGTAGATAGTAGTACTGCTGTCAAGTGAATAGCGTATAATGGTACTAATGGACTTTTTTTCTGTCACTCCCCACCCCTTATCGTCATTTAGTTATTACTGTTATCCATTGTTTATGGTTTACTATTCACATATGTTGTTAAATTACTTGTGTTTTGGGGCATGTGTATTATTATTGTTATGTATTATAATGGTTGCATATTAACATACAGAGTCTTGTTGAATAACTATTTTATTGGCATTATGCTGAAACTGTTACTGGCATGCTGTTAAGATACTGACTGTTCTGTCATTTATTGTTGTGTTTCACATAATATGCATTGACATGTAATTGGGTTATTTCCACTGTTCTGGCAAGCTGTTATTACTAACTATGTTTTGTTCATAACTAGCCTATACTTATTGCTATACCTTCATCAACACAACACATCAGAGTAGGCCAGTTCCCGGTGATCTGCCTACCTTGCCTCAACTGGCCATGGCACTGGGTCCTAGCACATCTGGGACCCAGGCTGGTGGTGCCCCCTCTGCTGCCCCTGCACTACCAGTGGCATCAGGTGGAACAGACTCAAAGGGATAAGGCTCGGCCTCTCCTTGGGACCAGTGGTGGAGGGGCTTCAGTCACCCAATAGGAACTGCCAGTCATGGTCATCGGAACTATGAATGTCACCTTCTCCAGATTGAGGGCTCACTGGCCAACCTGCTGGGGCATGCTGGCCCTCGCGCCCAACATCCAGCACAGCCACCTTCGGAGCAGTGTCAACTACCCATGGGGTGTGGATGTCAGTCACACTGCTGCTGTCTGGAGGCACATGCGATTCCAATTCCACAACACCCTCCCCATCGAAGGTGTTTTTCCCCTTATGTGTTGCACATCACGCCTGTCTGCTGTCTTGACTGTCTGCTATTATATCCTCTTCTACCCAACTTAACTCCCCACATGTACCTATGTCACTTCTCCAACATTCCACTCTCTCTTTAAAAAAAATGGTCACCTGTTCCACAAAAAAAATTATCTCTCTGTACATAGCTCTCCATTTTGCACACATGTCAACTGGACACAACTAATTTGATCCAACTGGCTTTACAACACATTTATTCTGTCCTCGCTCCTCTCTCTGGGGTTCGACAGTCCAAATTCATCTACAAAACCTGTCAAAATGCACAGCTGTTACTGTACAAGAAATGTACATCTATGGTTCCTTCCTAGACCTGTCCTGCACATCCCTACCTGCCTTTCACATTGTTTTCCCCTGCTTGCCCCCATTTAACCACTTTCCTGTCACCCCCTTTTTCTTTATGCTTTTTTAGAGCTGGCTTGAGCTGAGTAGAGCAGTGTTGTGCACTGTGCTGCTTTGCTAAGCTTTAATGTCTATTATTCTGTAACTCAAATGTAGAAGCTGTAACTCAAATGTAGAGAATAAATAACCTCTATCAAGTGTTGAATTCATACCCCTCAACTATAACACACAGCATTAACCCACCATGCTACAGAAGCTTTAGACTAAGTAGATGTTTCCAGCAAAACATACTGCTTGCTACTTACAGACATTACACACGTAACTGAAATAAAAAAAAAAACTAATGTGAAAATTGGAAGTGTACCCTGGACTCTGGTGCAATAATAAATAATAACAATGACGTATCAATGGATGTAAGTGAGGCCTGTGATAGCAGGTATATGTGCCAATCAGCAACTTGTGGAAAGACACCTGCTAAGGCAGCAATGGCAAAGTACATATACAACTGGGACCCTGGTGCAGAAATACAACCATATAAAGCCACACACATACTAATGGATGTAGAAATGTTTCTCATAGTCTGTATATGTTCACATATATCCTGAAAATGCACATGCATTTGCAGTGTGTCAGTAGCTCAGTCTGTTAAATGCCTTGCATATGGTACATTTTGCCACACACATTGCATTAACCTGATTGTATTAAATTATATTCCTTGTATATTACAGCACCACTTGTTAGAATGTGTTTCAAATTTCTAGTTTGGAACAGTCTTCTAGTAAGCAATGAAACAAAATGTATGGACCAATAATGACAAAACTACCCATTTCAGAAAATGTCAACCATAAAAGGCCACTCAAACTTCTGTCATTACCATCCACCAATATCAGTAAATATGCAAAATCTCTGCAGAAGTAAGGCCTCTAAATAATTCCACATTAAAGGGATCTGTAACTAATGAAGATGTTGCTGCTAGCAAACAATTTTATATTTCATTGTTTCATCTACAAATAAAGTGCCTGTTGCTCTTGAAGAGTAAATTGCCTATGCTACATTAAAAAATGATAAGCTAGTCATTTTGAAATGGGGAATGGATGACAAACTGATAACAGAAACATAGTTACTAAGTAACTCCTCTAAAAAAGGACATTCATAGGACTGCAGAATCCACTCTCTTTAAAGTACAACACAGTATAGTATCAGCAATCCATCTGCATCAAAACAAGTATACTACCTGTTGTGCTACTAACAAAGCAAATGACTTAGCATAAGTAGCACTAAACTTCTTTTCCCCTGAAGCTCTCAGGTCCTTGTAAGCTCCACTTGACACTCAACTAAATATGTCAATTTCGCAGCACACACAATCTGGAAAAAGCCAAAATGTATTTGGAGGGAGGGCAAAGTCCCAAAACCAGGGACATACTTTAAATATTGCTTGCATAATCTTAGAACGTTGCTAAAATAAAGTTGTATGTGTTACCATGTGTTTCCTGAAAGACAGAAAGACTGAAGCTTAAAGGACTATCGTTCCTTAGTGAATTCTGTTCTCACTGATTTGCCAGAAAATCAGAAATTTTAGGAGGAACAGACCAAAAGTATGAGCCAAATGTTCTGTGAAAGTCTGGACAGTTGAGAGCTATGGACTCAACTCCCTGAATCACAAGTGGTGGTATGGATGGAGAATTCAGGCTTTTGTTTGAGCCTGAGTAACACTAACAACCAGGTATACCTAAATGGGGCATTTTACACAGACACACACACACACACACACACACACACACACACACACACACACACACGCACACACGCACACACACACACACACACACACACACACACACACACACACACACACACAGACACACACACACACACACACACACACACACACACACACACACACACACACACACACACACACACACATATACACACACACACACACACACACACACACACACACACACACACACACACAGACACACACACACACGGGAGTAGCACATATCTCCTGCAAATAAAAGAACAAAACTCTCCTTAATGACATGACTCTGGGTCTAGCAGCACCAAAAAAAACAGCGGCAGCATAACTTTTGTAAGACAAGAACAGGTAGTTTAGTTAGTTTATCTTCTAGGCACGAATCCATGTTAGCTTGAAAACTCCACTTCATTAATTTTTCCCAACAGATCTTGCAGCTGTAAATGTGGGGGGGCTCCCCCTCCCCCTGGATCTATGGTTCCGGCACCCATCCACGCATATGAGGTAAAACTGTGGACATGCTTCATAAATCTCTACAGTGAACTGTGTTTGTACCTACCCTCTGTGATGCTATAGTCTCCACACCTCAGTAATGTCCATCTCAAAAACTAAGACAGGGGCCAAAGCCTACATGACGGCCTTATATATTTCACTGTGGTGGGATGTCATTGGCTAATGATAGTGCAATACAGCTGTTTTGGCTGCAATTAGCAATTCTGAGTGACAGATTAGTGCTGAGGCAATTACCTGCTAAACAACAGTACCTTAAAAAGGCAAGCAGCTGGTTATGGGGAACAAGTCTGTATAAGACTTAACACACACACAGAGTGTATTATCAAAAGGTTTCTGGAAGCAAAGTTCAACAAAGGAGTTCTTCATTCCACCAGGTATGTAATAGATTTCTCCATATAACAGGATGCTGATGGGAGGATGAAGGTATGGGGAATAGGGATTACAGCAGTAAGCCTGTCTTAGATCTATGCTGATGACATGTCATTGATACTCTGTTGTTCTACACCTACACTCATGCCTCTCAACTGTCATTAATTTCAATCACATCTCAGTTCTGTCCCAGTCAATCCCACCTACAATGGTCGGCTGTTGTAGAAAAGCTAGTGCATTACATGAAGTACTTATTGACAATAAGGGAGGATGTATACCCCTGTAACGTCAAATGATGTACTGTAATTCACCTCTTTTCATTCTGTCCATGTCTCACATAATTTGTTCTAACATTGTAAAACTGACCCTGAATGTCCCTGATGTACTCTGGCTAAGTCTCTGTTTCTGTTGACATTTGTCCCTGTTTTGTTGAGAGCTATGCCTAACCTACCTGTCAACCTACTATAGCAAGAACTTAGGACAAACCATAATTAATGGGGGGACAAAGGCCCAAATTCAGCAACAGTGTTTATCTGTTGTTTGTACAAAGTAAGAACGTGAATAGACTAAACTGATATTAGTGCAGCATAACTGAGTTCTGAAGGGAATGACATGAAACTCAGATGTATTTCTTTATTTTGTGACATCAACCATTAATGATTGGCCAACCATTTGTCAGAAATCTACACATTTGTGTGAAAATGACCAAGACTATGGGCAAACATCTTGACAGTCTGCAAACATCTGTATAGATGAGAGGTATGATGCCTACAGGGAACATATACAGCAGCAGGTTTGCATTGCTGTCTGTCATTGTGGCACAATGGTGTTGCTGGACTGTCCCCATATAGTCATTGTAATAGCACACTACTATTTGTCTGACAGTGGCTGCATGACATATTAGTGGAAGTTTGTCCATAGGGGACTCACCATAGTAGGCTGCAACAATGGGTGTAGGAAAAAAACACAAAATCTGTCACAACACACAGGGAAATACCCCAGTATTGCTACTATCTTGGTGATAAACACACATGTAATGTGTTGCCGGACTGTGGAGTATGACGTGTGAGGCAGCAGTGGATAGTGCAGACCATTATGGGTGTGCTGTTTCTGTACATATTGGATATCCATGTATCTGGTCCTGTAATGTGTTCCTCCTATTGTTGTCTTTCAGGAACCATGTACCGCAGGAGACACACACCCTTATCAACTGCGGAGAATGACATTAGACTGGATGGATTGAGATGGGTGCCACAGTGCCCACATGAGAGTAGTGTCTAGGTAAGCTTACTGTGTTCAGCAGTGTAATACTGTCATTGTGGCAGGCTGTACTTACCAGTACATGGGTGTCAGGTCTATCTGCACTGGGGGAAGGGTTGGATTCTATGCGCCACTGTGCAAACATACTCAGAATGTTATCAATATAGCCATTATCACAGTAGCTAATGTACATGTGGATATATGCACAAATTACCTTATAGTGCTGCAACAGTTGGTGGTGTTGACAATACCTTTCCCTCACCTTTTCATAGGTCCATCAGGTGTGGCCCAAGTCAATAGTTCTGTACCTGGTAAGTCTGATACTGTGGTTTTAAAGATCATATATACTTTACAAAAGTTAAGGGCTGACATTTTGCCCTATTTACAACTGTTGTGCTTAACCAGAGTAGGATATTTGTATGTTCCATTCTGGAGTAGTTAGCTACAGTGCATAGACTGGGTAATCACATGTGTGCAATTGTACAAACATTAACATGTTTGCACTTATAGTTATGAGTGGCAACCCAACCTGCTATACATGAGGCAAGTACTACAAGATGCTTGTTCAAACGCAACAGGAAGATGGTATATACCTGAGGCAATGATATGACTACTGGCATATCATTCTCAATATAGGTTTACTAGGTTTTATGTTTAGTTCTGTCACATACACTGTCATATTACATATCTTACAAATGTATTGTACTGGCAATGTTAAATGGATGTAGCTGAAGTGCATGTTATAATGGGCTTAACTTGTTTGTGTATGTTGTGAGTTTGTCTGTTGTGCATGGGAGCAGAGATGTTAAGATGTGGGACTTGTAATGCAGTTGTGGATCCTTATCTGTATGAGTCTGTATGGATTACCATACATAATAGTTCAGGTAGTAATGTACTGATGTTGTTTTGCTTCTCACAGTTGACCTGGGGGTGTGGAGTCTGTCCCCCTCACAACCTGATGTCAGTGTCTCATCGGATGCTGATGATGATGGTGGCCATAGTTAGGCACAAGTGGGGTTGTCAGTGGCTGAATCTGTCCCAGAGGTTGACATCCCTTTTCTGCTCCCATTGTCACCACACACAGTCAATATGCCAACACATACCCAGTCCCCAGAGGCCACAGATATTGGGCAGTCAGAGGGTGGTGACATTGAACATGGCAGTGTGATAATTATGGTATCAGTGAGTGTAGACACTGGCCCTAGCCAGAGAGCTGGAGAGGTCACACACAGAAAGATTGACAGGGGTGCTTCTAGGAGGACTGCTGTCCATCGACAACCTGTTGCAGGTGTCACATCACAGGTCACTCACCACATGTTTCAGTCCATCATGGTAGTACAGGCACATTCTGAATGCAATATAACACCAGACAGATGCTTAGAGTTGTGGATGCAGCACAGTCTGACATCCATGACTGCCTCTACCACATTGGAGACACCCTGGATTGGTTCACTGCTGTAGTGGATAGATGGTGAGCTGAGACAGTGTCTGTCTTTGACCGCACACTGTGTTGGAATATCTGGTTGGAGTGGGGCATCGGACACATGGCCGAAGGTCAGAAACACCATCTGCTGGGAGTCCACTTGGCCATGCACAGTCACACTACTGTCATGGCAGTACCTGCAGCACTACAGATGGAAGTGTGCTGTCCACACCAAGACATGGCAGGCCATGGGCACATGGTCCTGGGTATTCCCATGGGAACATAGCCCCAGCATCTTGCAGTCCCCATCAGGTACTAGCACCATATCTGACCTTGGACATGGTGGTGCAAGTGCTACTCCTAGCAGAGCCAGTTCACGTGCTCATGGCAGGAGATGGTGAACTGTCCACTCTACCATGCATGATCCACAGCTGTCCAACATACACATGTGTAGGGCTAGCACTGGGCTTGACTGTGTGCATGCACACACACACTCAAACACCACTGTCACATGCATGTTACCAACAGACACACACAGCACCTGTCCACGGCCCATCTTACCCACACCCCTTCCTAACTCAAACACATGCTGTCACCTGTTTGGCACAGTCTAGGCCTCTGGCAGCCCCACACCACACCCTGTGTTTGTGATGATACCTGTGCCACATCCCTGCCATCCATGCCATCAATGCAGGAAAATGCAAATATGTGTCTGATGCACAGGGTGACTATATTACTTTACATGTACTTGTGTAGTGTAATATTGTTTTGCCATGGTACTTGTGGGGCAGTACAGGTACTGTATGCTGGCATCTGTCATAAATACACATCAAACTTTGTGTATCTTTGTTGCCTGATGTTAGACTGGTGGTAGTGTTACAGAATGACAGGTGTGTCACAGATCTGTGTATGTGTCCGTGCAGGTGTCTGAGGGGTTAAGCAATGGACACATGGAGGCAATACAGCTGCACAGGATGGCATAGTAGCACAGGAAAAATATGATATCAGCAAGGTAAGGCAGTATATGTGCATGGCTCCCTTGGTGCATATGTGTATAACAGTGTATCAAGAATAATGGGGGCAGTCAGCATAATCAAGCATTCATACTTTGTGACAAAGTCTGCTACCTATAATACATGTCACCTGGGTTTTCTGAATGTACAAATGTAGAGGGTGACAGACATCAGTTCTGCTTATGTGGAAGAGGGCAATTTAGAGGCCAGCAGCTAGTCACATGCTCATAAAATGCATAACCAATGCACGGAGATAGCCCATATGGGCATGTCTGCAGTGCTGTAAGGGTATATATATATATATATATATGTTTATATATATATATATATATATATATATATATATATATATATATATATATATATATATACATACACACACACACACACAGTTATCTGATGTGAGATTAGAACCCCTATATATATATACTATTACACACTACAGCTCACAGAACTTATCGGATGCACCACAGAGTTTATCTGATGATAAGCTGTCAGCCAAGCACCCTTAAAGTGGATGACATCAGCAGGTCTTGTAAAGGAAGTCAATGTAGAAGCCAGCAGCTAGTCATAGGGCCTTAAAATGCACACCCATTGCACAGTGATAGGCCAGATGGGCATGTCTGTACTGCTGCAAGGGGATATATTAACATACACATACATAGACAAGTCGGATGATGTGAGATTAGAACCTCTACTTATATACTATTACACACTGCTACTCACAGCACTTATCAGACATGCCACAGGTTATGTCAGTTGTATATGTGGATGCAGGCACAGTACTTGTGGAATATGCAAAGTGGCCTTGTGTTAGACAACATGTGTGGCCTGCAGAGTGATACTGCTTGATGCTATTATTGTATCTAGTGTCCTAGGAGTGGGATACCTGGTAATATCCCTGCTATGTGTGTACAGTTACCAGTATGGCCATATGTGGCTATTTGCAGTTTGATAGGTGGACATGTGGCAAGGGACAATATGGCCTGTCGAAGGCCTGCATTGCAACCATTGTACATGACATCACCTGCTCACCAGTGTCTGTCTACAGGGTGACATTCCGCAGGCACAGAGGTCTATGAGTGAGTTGATTATGGACTGTTGCGGCCTTGGTCTGGTTCCATCAGACAACTGTGTCCCTACTGGACAATGGCTTTGGGTGCTGACCTGTCTAAACATGGATTAAACGCTTGGCTAGGCTCATAAGGGCCTCAGGGCCAATAGCCTAGTAACTTCCTATGATCCTATGATCCTATGAACTGCTGTGATGTGTAAGTGCAGATAACTCCAACATTCCATGGTATGTGGGGACATTCGTACATCCCCACACATATCTATATAAATGTGTGTAACAGGGATGTCTCCTTAACTGTTGTTGTGTGTATGCATTATGTAAATGTGTTATGTCGACATATGTAGAGAGTCTATGTATCATTGTACTTTATATATATATATATATATATATATATATATATATATAGATATAGATATATATATATATATATATATATATATATATATATATATATACACACACATACACACTAATCAAGTGTGAGGGGGGATTTCCACATAGCAGGTCTTTGAGCAGAAGAGGCAACAGATTTGGCCTCATGTTATCTAAGTTTAGGAGCATGCCCAGTGTGACTATCAGTACTTACAAGGTGACTCCAGGCCAGAGCTACCTGTACTCCAGTAAGGGACTATGTGTGCTGCAGGCCATTGGCTGTTGCACCTGTTACTGCAGTACAGCACTTCCCTGTTATTGCCCAAGGCATTCAATAGCTGTTTGCTGACCTTAATATGGGATTCATACCTGTGAACTGTACAGACCTTCACAGAATGTCCAGACTTTTGCCTCAAATTTTTGGTCTGTTTTACATAAAAGTATGGTTTTCTGACAAATCTGCTGCAAAGCATTGAAGATTGAAGTTAAGAAATAATGACAGACATTTGAGTTTCAGACTCCATACACATCAGGAGATTCATGCTAATGCAAGACTTGTTATTCTATCAACTTTCGATGTTTGTAAGAGCAATATTTAAAATTTGTCCCTATTTGTGGGCCTTTGTCCCACTTTTATTCATGACTTTGCCCAGACTTCTTGCTCTAAGAGGCTGAGAGGTATGAAGTAACTGGGGTACATGATGTAACACGACATACATTTTGACTGTCTGCATACCTCCCCCTCTACATGTTTTTGCAGAATGTCTGGCATTTGTGGTTTTCTGGTAATATACTGTAAAATGCAGTCCCCAAATTGTTGTAACTACTGAAACATTTCAGTGATGGCCTTTACATCCTGCAGCTAATCTGACCTGCTGCAACCTGCTGTTATACTAGCCACCTTCTAGGTTACTCAGAGCATATATAATGTCTGTCTGTAGGTTTGGCCCTTTGTCTCCCATTCACTCTGGCTTTGTCTAGCTTTCTTGTGGTGACAGATTGAGGGGTTATGACAGTCTGTGGGAATACCACCATATGGCTACCTCAAATGGAAATGATGTGGTTACTGCCAGATTCAAACCATCTACAGCAACATCCATGCTAATGTTTCTAGCCTACAGAGCCACACAGGCTGCCAGACAGGGATGCATCATTCATCACACAATCAACAGCCTACAAACATACATCGTCACCCCCTTTGTTACATGAGACATAGAACGTGTGGTCAGTTTCTATGTCAAAGCCCTGGAATTGGGTGGTCTGCTGATATATCATTGCAGATATACTGCTACAGCAGTTGTATGGGTACACTGATGTGTTGGGGGTAGGGGATGACCAGCCCATGCTCTGCTGGCATACACAGTTATGCAACTGTTTTGATACCACACTGTTAGCTGTTAGCCATCCCCCTTGAATATTGCAGTGGACTTTTCGGCCATGTGGCCTAGTGCATATTATGGAGCACATACTTTTAGACAGAGTACCTGTTGTCTCAAGTGGCTGTTAGGTCTTCCAAGTAGCCCAGTAGCCCACTAATAGTCCCCTGCATGCATGCGGCAGGTCCAAACATATGCTACCATATTCTAGTATCCCTTACAAGTGCTGAATAGGTGTGTGACTTACCTTGCGACTGCAGCAGTTGTCAGACCTGTAGTTCGGGGCCGACTCTGTCTGATGCGTGCAGTGCACAACCAATACATGGTTAGATACGAGTTGTGTGGGCTGGCTGGCTGGCATCCTTTTTAGTAATATGTAAGCAAGTTAGAGTAAAGTGTCAGTCCCTAGGGCCCTAGGTTGTCAGTTCATGTGCTATGCATTGTCTGTTGGCCAAGGCCAGGGCATACTGGGCATGCCTACATCTGCCTACAGGGACAACTTTGGAGTCGCCATCTGTGTGTGGCTGTGGTAACCTAGGCACTGGTGAGGGGCTGTGTATCCCTTCCCTTTGCTGATCCTGCTGCAGCTGTTTCCACAGGATCATATTATATAGCATGGCACATACTGTGAACATGTGTGCACATGTGGCTGGAGAGTAAGGCAGAGCTCCACCAGATATATCAAGGCACTGGAACCGTGATCTCAGCAGCTTAAACACACACTCTATGATGTTTCTGCGTGAGCCTCATTATACCATTCTTCAATGGGTGAGTTTGCATTTCTGATGGGTGTCATCATCCACGGTTCCATTGCATAGGCAGCATCCCTCCGGTAAATGTCCATGCGGGATTTCCACCCTAACAAACACCTGGTATGGCTGTGATGCATGCAATATATGGGAGTCATGATAACTGCCAGGGCTGCCAGCACACACATTCATGATTATGCCCTGGGCATTGTACATGACCAAGCAGTTGATGGAATGGAACCCCTTCTGGTTGATGTAGATTCTACCCTCCTGACAGGGTGGTGCCTTGATGTTACATGTGTACATCCTATGGCATCCAATACCTCAGGGTAGTGTGCTACACAGTAGAAGTGTTGCATACTGCTGGCCCTCACCACAGGTGTGAGAGGAAAATAAATGTGCTCACTGGCATGTGGTAAGATAGCATCCAGGAACTGATGGAGTACCCTGGATGCTGATGCCTGTGAGACTTCCATCATGTTCTCAGTTGCTACACATACCTTTGTTTCCACTGGGATGGGTTTCCCTCTGTTGGCTTTGGGTCAGAGTTGAGGTTGGCAGAGCTCAGTGAGTTCTTGTAGAATGTCCCTGTCCACCCTGTAGAGATCTACAAACTCCAGCTCAAGTATCTCCTGGTAGGTTACCCTGGGCCTAAACACTCTTCTCCTCTTTGTCCAAGGCCTATTGTCAACAGCACCAGCAGCACTGACTTCAGCATCTAACAAATAGAGATGCAAAAGCTGCAGCAGCCCCTAGCATTATATCAGTTAAAATTTCCAAGCCTCTACTCCAATGGTTCAGAGTACTGAGGGAAATGTGTGATTGGCTAATTATGATGCAGTTCACCTGCCTAGGATGTAATTGACATGATTTAAATGCCCTACTTTATTGCAGATGTGGCACTATGTGCAGCATCGTGCAGCATAGCTTATACAAAAGTATATATTATTAATTGAATATATCCGCTTTTCCTTGACAGATGCTGTGAAGATAGGTAAAGGAAGCCAGTCTAGCCAGATACAATTTTGTAAATAATTCTGTCATTTGTAAATATTATTATAAGCCACAGGCTTGTTTCTCTTAAATAGGAAAAAATTGTGTTAAATGTATAACTGCAAAAATGTTAGACATGTTAGACATAGGATCATAGGTTCATAGGTTGATACTAGGCTATCTATAAGCCTAGCCGGAGTGTGTTTGGCTTTCACCACCCTTTTAGATTAGTTGACTGTGCCTCTGTATAGTAGGTCACAGAAGGTAGCCCTTTTAAGGTTAGTTTACTGTACCTCTGTCAAGCAGGGACACAGAAGAGATCCCAGGGGTAAACTTACGATCTCCCATCCACTCATCCACTCATCAAGATTTCTCTTGAAGAGGGTCAGTGAGGGACTCTGCCTAACATGGATTGGGATTTTGTTCCAGAGTGAGGGGTGCCTCTGGGATATGAATATGTCCCTCCAGCATGTCCTATTTATTTCTGTGCTGAGGTTCAACTCCCTGGAGCCTGTAGCTCTAAGGGATTTGGATTTCCTGAGGTGAAGCATGTCCATTAATTCTGGGTTGGACTTGGCTTTATACGTCAGATGCAGATCATCTCTGAGTAGGCGGTACGCAACTGAGTAGAGCTGGAGTTTCTTTAGCCGAACTGCATAGGGCATCTGTTTGAGCCCCTTGATCCTCTTGTTGAGGTACTTTTGGGGTCTTTCCAGTTGCTGCAGGTGTCGGATAAGGTACATCCCAAATGGGGCATTGTATTCAATTATGTACCTGATAAGTGATGAGCAGAGGGGCACAATGACCTCTCTTAGTCTAGATGTGAATCCTTTCATGATAAGGTGGGCTATATAGAAGGTCTTTCTAACCACTTTGGCAATGTGATTTTCAAAGGAGAGATTGCTATCTACTTGGGTCCCCAAATCCCTAATTACTTCTTCCATACTTAATGGATTACCACCTATGTGATAATTTGTGGGCACTTTGTTTTTCCCAAAGGGGATGACTATGCACTTTTTGGCATTTAGCTTTAGGCCATGGCTCTGGCACCAGTTATCCGTCTCTGTGAGACGCTTTCGGAAGATGTTTGTGTCAGGTGGAGAGTCGATTACGGCACCCAGTTTGCAGTCATCTGCGGACTTGGTCAGCCATAGTCCACCCATGTTAGCCTGTACCTTGGACAAATATATACCGAACAAGAGAGGTCCCAGGACTGAGCCTTGTGAGATGCCACTTGTAACTGGTTTAGAGTCTGACATGGTACCTGCTATTCTGACCAAGTGGGTTCTATCCCTGAGCCAGTTTGCAACCCATCTTGTGACATAGGGGTTGATATTTAAGCTGGTGAGCTTATTTATGATGCCCAAGTGGGGTATTGTGTCGAACGCTTTTCTGAGGTCCAGGTAGGCTGTGTGGACTACCTTCCCTTCATCTATGGCTTTGGTAACTGTTTCAAAGAAGTCAACAAGGTTCAAGAGGCAAGATCTGCCCTTAACAAAGCTGAATTGGGTAGGATCCAGTGTCTGGAGGTTCCCAATGTCTTTGTTTATGATTTCCATGATGATACGCCCCATAGCTTTGCAAACCAGGCTAGTCAGGCTTATAGGGAGATAGTTTTCAGGTTCTGTTGTGGCACCACCTTTGTGAACCACTGTTGCTGTACACCATTCCTTGGGTACATATCCTGTAGTAAGGCTGAGATTGAACAGTGACTTTATATGAGTGTTTAGTTCTTCTTGGAGTTCATGTAAGACACAGCCCGGGACACCGTCTAGTCCCATTGATGCTGTGTTTTTTGCTTTGGAGAGGGCAGCTCTCACCTGTGCATCTGTGATCTCAGGAAGGCTACACTCTGTTGGGATACACATTTGCTCTTTTGGGGCGTAAGGGGGGGAGAAGTTTGCGCTGAGCCTTTTATGCCAGGATGTTGGCAATGTCTGTGGGTTCAGTGTATTTTTTGTCATTTTGCACTAACTCAGAGCATATCTGGGAGTTGCCTCCCAGGTTTCTGACATAACTAAAGAAGGCCTTGTGATTATCTTTAGTGTCTTGTGCAATTTTTCTTTCGAAGCTGGCATTAGATGATTTTATGAGGGATCATAGTTTCTTGCTAGTACTGATCAGAGATGCCTTTCCTTTTTAGGATTTTGCTCTATCATGTAGTAGCTTTCTCCTTCTGTTGTATAGCTTATTTATGGCCGGGGTCCACCAGAAAGGTCTCCTGCCTTTGAAGGAGTGAGTCTTGGTTTTATTTGGGATAGCATGCTCCATGCATTCCTGCAGGTCTCCATAGAATGCTTTTGTAAAGGATTCTGCATTTTGGGCCGTATTTTCCACTGGCCTGGGGGCTTTGTAGGATTCTAACTCAGTTTTGAGAAGTGTGAAGTTTGCTTTTGAGAAGTTCTCCACCGTGGTTTCCTTAGCTAGGGTGGGGATGGAATATGGATGTCCAGTGAGATTAGTTTATGGTCTGATCTTACCAATGAGGGGTATATCTCTGGTGTAGAACATAGAGACCCCATGTTGGTGATGACAAGATCCAATATGTTTTCCCCTCTTGTAGGAGTGGTGACCAGTTGTTCCATACCATTTGAGTTTATAAATTCTAGGAACTGTTGGGCGAGGGTGTTTGGGCTTGAGTAGTTTTCCCAATCAATGTTTGGGTAGTTGAAGTCACCCAATATGATGGTGTCTGGGGAGACCTTCATATTCTCCAGTGTTCTCAGGAAAGCCGAGTGAGGTTCCTGTGTTTGGGAGGGTGGTCTGTAGCAGGCTACAAACTGAAAGGCAGTTTTGCCCACTGTTAGTTGCACATGGATGGTCTCCGATGCTTCGTGCATTGCCACTAACCTGGAGGTGTGGGTATCTTTGATAAATATGGATACTCCCCCTCCTTTTGTAGTTCGGTCCAAGTTTTGGGGCCGGAAAGCATGGCATGAAGTATAACCTGTTAGTGCTGGGGTGCTCTCGGGATCCTTGAACCAGGTTTCTGTTACTGCACAGATATTGATATTCTCAATACTGAGCAGAGTCTCGAGTGCATGCATCTTGAGGTTTAGACTTCTGGCGTTGAGCAGCATTACCCTTAGTTTTTATTTCTTTTTGTTGTTTATGGAGGTGAGTTTGTCTTTTGAGCCTTGCCTAAAAAAGGCACTATGGGGGAGGCAAGAGCCTTTGCCAGTATTCGAAAACCCAGGGGTGACAGGTGCAAGCTGTACCTAGTGAAGCAACGTGGCTTGTCGAGCATGTTAGGAAGTGAGGTTAAATGATAGTCATACAAGTTTATGTCCAAGCAGAACATGGACTTTTGTTCCCCCACCCCTCAAAAAAGCAGTGTTCCCTTGAAACTGCCCTAATAATGAATCATCTATGCTATATGACTATTTCATACAGTTAGTATGTCACACAGTATCAGGACAGTAATGTGTAATTTGAATTTACATATTATGTGTAAGTTCACTAATACCAAAGTACATATTTATGCAGGTGGTGGTGTGATGAATGATCCCTTGTCTGTCAAGCAGCCTCTGTTGCTCAAAGGACTAAGGCAAATAGTTTGTGTGATGATGTTCATGGCTGTAATCCCAAGATATCCAGATGTTTGGCATGTCAAGGAATAATAAGTATCATTTTACAGACTGTGACTCTATCTGTGCTATACAAATATTAACTTATTTCACATATCAAGTACACATTTCTGTTTTTATGTTGAAAATAGTTGTAAGTCCCACCTGCAAAACTATATACTATGGCAATATAGTAACAGCTATGAATGAAAATGTGTCCTGTGATGTAATTAAAGAGATTTGACAGGGCCATACACAAAACCCTGATCAATAAACTAGAACAGCTAGGTATTGAACCACTCTTGATAAGATGGATAGCTGCATTGCTTACATATAGAACATGGCAAATATCATATAACAATTGGACAAGTGAAACAATTGGTTACAGTCAGGGTGTCCGAAATGTCTCTGTCCCAGAACCAGACTTGTTCAGATTTCTCTGTAGACCTATCTATTTAATCTGAGTTGTTCTACAGTCTGTATGCAGATGACTTGAAACTGGGTATACTAATTACATGTATTACAGATGCAGCATGTCTTCTAAATAACTTGACTAAATTGATAATTTGGTCACAGGGGTATAATATGCTCATAAATACATCACAAATTAAGCATATAAGATTTGGAAGACATAAATAGAAAGGTGAATATTACATACAGCACACAGTGATTGAAACTGTAGATTAATTTATGGACCTGAGAATATAGGTAGATACAGCTTTGAGTTTTTCTAATCATATCATAATCCCATCCTGAAGTACAGATAGCTGTGGAACATTAAATCTCTGATGTAAGCAATGTGCTGCCCATTTGTGCACTGCTTAGCAATGTGAAAACAAGCCAGAAATGCAACAGTGCATTGCCAAATACTTAAGTTAAACAGAGTGGAAATATGCTGCTCCTCATACAATTTTGTTTAACATGTATACACACACACATATATATATATATATATATATATATATATATATATATATATATATATATATATATATATATATATATATATATTGTGTGTGTGTGTGTGTGTGTGTGTGTGTGTGTGTGCATATGTCTGTATTACCCTCCAGGAAAGCTGCACTACGTCACTTATAATGTTGGCCAAAGGACCAAAGGAAGGTCTTAGCATTAGATAATACACTTAAAAATATGTGGAAGTGCATTGAATAATATGTGTTGTAATTGGAGATACCTGAAGTTCAGATTTCTGGCAGTCTTTTCTCATGTCATGCATAAATGATACCACATTTGAAAATAAACTACAATTTCATGTTAAACACACATAAGTATGAGTCAAATCCATGTACTTCCTGCAAACATATGGACAGTGTTGAGCCATACCATGACTCTCTATTACAGCATGTGGAAACCTTGAAAATATATGGCATCATATATGAATATGTACATTTAATTTTATTTATTTATTTAACATTTGTTTACTGGAAAAGTCTGACATGGAACAAAGACAATTTTCAGTGGAGGCCCAGGTAGAAATTCTCCGGATGCATGTCTTTGCAATGTGGAAGGAAACAGGATTATCCAGAAGAAACCCACATGAATGCAGGGAGGACATGCAGACTTCACACAGAAGGCACCCCGCCTGAGAATCGAACTGGAGAACCTCTTGCTGTGAGGCATATTCTCAGGCCATATGTTTGTATCTATGGCAGCAACAACACCCATATTCACTACATCCCCCTGTCTCTGCTGGATTTTACCACACGTACATCAACAACTGAGCAAGGTGTGTACTGAATTATGTTGTGTGTACACTCATTGACAGGAATAATTTAGCTTAGTCACAGGCTTGCCCATCAAAATGCAAACAGACACATATGCCCAATATGGGTGCTGTTCTTACATGGCAAGGCTACAAAACAGTTTTCTGACTGTTAGGCTACTAGCTGCAGATGACAGTAGGAAGCAATGTGGCTGTACAGGCCTTCCAAGCTGTTCAACACAGAGCTTGTTTATGTTCTGCAGGATTACTTTCTCTTTAGTCATTTACAAAGCAGACTTGAGCTGTGTTATGTATGTTAAGTACTGTGATCTGTAGTGTATAACACTAGATAGGTAGGGGGTTTAATCTCATTCCAGCCCATGTGGTGTGTATGTGCGCATATATCTCTGCAAAGAGCAGGTGTACATACCACGCTGACTTCAATACTGGCATTGCTTTGCACTTTTTGGACCTTGCCATTGATGGAGGCCTCCAAACTCTCATCCTCCATAAGGTTTGCTGATGTCATCTACCATAAGACTACCTAAAGCCATGTTAATGTCAGACCTAAGCCATGGCACATGCGATAAGTACTGTGATCCAAAGTGTGTAAGACTAGATAGGTAAGGGTTTAAATCTCATGCTGGCCCACTTGCACTGTGTGTGTGTGTGTGTGTGTGTGTGTGTGTGTGTGTGTGTGTGTGTGTGTGTGTGTGTGTGTATCTCTCCAAAGCTCAAGTGTGCATACCACACTGACTTCAAAGCTAACACTGCTTTGCACTTTTAGGCTCATGCAGGCCTCCACCCATGGCATGTGCAATAAGTACTGTGATTTATAGTGTGCAAAACTGGATAGGTAGAGGTTCTAATGTCACTCCAGCCCACTTGCTGTATTCAGGTGTATATGTTCAACTTCCTAAAAACAAAAATAAACCCAACACTGACTTACAAACAAACAGGGTTTTGCACTGTTTTTGGCCTAGCCAGTGATGCAGACCTCCAAACTCTTGTCCTCCACCAGGCCTGCTGATGTCATCTACCATAATACTATCTAAAGCCATGCTAATGTCAGACTTAAGCTGTGCTGTGTGCATTTATGACTGTGATCTGTATTGTCTAAGACTAGATAGGTAGGGTTTCTAATCTCACTGCAGCTAATATTGTGTGTGTGTGTGTGTGTGTGTGTGTGTGTGTGTGTGTGTGTGTGTGTGTGTGTGTGTGTGTGTGTGTGTGTGTGTGATATGCAGTGTTCTGCAGATAAAAATAGTTTGTGGTACTACTCTCACTGCAGCCAAGTTTATGTGAATGGATATTAGTCAGCGCATTTTTCATCTGCTTATGGGATCATTGGCTCATTCGAATTTACTCAGTTAATGGCCCTAATGCCCTTAAAGTCCAAGCCAAGTTGTTACTATGTACATGATCAGAACCTATTGCCCCTGTCCAAGATGGACCCAGATGGAACTGCCATGGTGAAATTACAGTTACCTATCCAATCATATAGACTGCATCTATAGAGGACCATTGAGGTGCTTTGTTTGACATGATGTGGGAGTCTGTTCCAAAGGTATGTTAAACTCTGGTAGATAATTCTCTCCCTCCAGCAGGGTGTATTAATATCACATGCCAGGTTAATGTCTATACAGCAAGTAACCCATGTACCATTTGACTTATAGATATGCAGCATTTCCATTACAGCAGGGTCAGAGATTGCATCTTATGCAAGCCAGAGATAAACTCTGAGTAATCTGTATGACACACACTAAAGTGACAGTGATATCAGATGATCCCCATGGACAGATGTTGAAGACCTGAATTTCGCTTGTGAGGAACCTATGTGGTCTCTCAAATGTTGCAGGTGCTTGGAAATGTACATACCAGAAGGGTTGCTGCACTCAACTATTGGTTTGCAGAGGGAAGAGGGCATGGAGGTTATAACATCTACATTTTCTGGAGACAGTGCCCACATTTATTACATGAGCATGATAGATTGCCCTTCTTACCACTGTGGAGACATGGTGATCTAAGGTAAGTTAGCTGTCAACCTGTGTTCCCAGGTCTCCCACCCCTGAGTATGTATGTCAGCTGGTGCTATCTATGTGGTACTTAGCAGGAACATCACTGTTACCAAAAGCAATGAAAATACTACGAAAGGCTTGCAACACTAGGGCTAGCTTGTTCAAAGAAAGCATTGAACTGCTGTCAAAAATATACCCTGCCTGTCTCATTCAGTGAAGAAAACAAGGACTAACCCAACCTTCATCAAGCCCACTACCACCCCCTATGAAACGCTTGCAATGCTAGGGATAGCCGGCTCAAAGAAAGCACTGAACTGCTGGCAAAAATATACCCTGCCTGTCTCATTCAGTGAAGAAAACAAGGACTAACCCAACTTTCAACAAGCCCAGTCCCACCCCCATGAAAGGTTTGCAACACCAGGGATAGCTGGCTCATAGAAAGCACTGAACTTCTGGCAAAATATACCCTGCCTGTCTCATTCAGTGAAGAAAAGAAGGGCTAATCCAATTATCAACAAGTCCACTCCCACCCCCTACGAAAGGCTCACAACACTAGGTTTAAAGAAAGCACTGAGCTGCTGGCAAAAATATACCCTGCCTGTCTCATTCAGTGAAAAAAACAAGGTTAACTATTTTTTTCCTTCACTCTGCAAACTACAAACTGTGGGTTTTTTAAATGTGGTGCATTTTATTACCGCTCAGGGGGGTCTGCAGCACTGGCACCAATTTTTTTTTTCTAATTTCCCTCTAGGTACCCCATAAGTACTGTACCTCCTCTCTCAAAAACACAAATTTGGACAGAAAGTTAAACAAATGCCCAGAAATTGGCTGGTATTACTTACAAAGATCATCTCCCTCTCTTGGTCCCAAAAAGACCAGTCCTATAGGTAGTTTTGTTTTGCACTCTCGAGGACTGGTGTAAGGTGACGTAATCTGAACCTATTGATCCAATCAGAGTACTGCCCACCCTAGCTACCTGGTCACGGAAATGAGGTATTATAACCTCTGAAGTCGTCGTGCCAGATTTCATATCAATCTAAGCTAAGTGCTTGCGGAATCTAACGGTGGGGTAAGGGATTGCTATTTTTGTTTCTTTCTCTTCTTTCTCGAGATTTGTAGCTGTTGTATTTGAAACTGTATTATTTTTTAACTGGGTTTCACTGGACTCTTACATTACTGGATATCGGTATCTTTGGCATAAACGTATACAGCAGAACCACATATTGTGAAACTGTACATTAGTCTCGCATTCACTAAAATGGATTGAAATAATCAGAGCTGTGTGTAAGAAAATGTACAATGTAACTTTTTAGTTAAGCACTAGTTCAAACTTGGCTTATGGCAACTGTTACTCATGTTATAACCATGAGTGTGTATTAAGAAGCATGGCCTTACTACGTGTGCACAGAGAAGCTCACAAATTAAATAATCGCTGTCTGCACAGAGACGCATGTCATAATTAGGTATAGCTGTGACTGCTGGCGAGTTAAAAGCTTAGATACACACATAGTTCTAATGTTACTACTGTTGATGAGTTAAAAGGTTAGATACACACATACTAGTGCTAATTTTACTACGTGTGCACAAAGAAGCTTGGCCTAAAAATAACTGCCATGTGCACAGAGAAGCATGGCATAATAGTCGAAGCTGTAGTTGGCAAATGTGTCCAAAAGTCTTGAAACCCGTACACTGTAAAACAAACTAGATACTTAACTTACACCCATAAACTGGCACAAAGTGGCATTTTAAAATCTCATCCGCACAGAAAAGCATGGAATAACAAAGACTCACTGTGTGCACTCAGAATCATGGCTTAATTAAGTAAAGTAGGTGCTAGGCTACTATCTATTAAAATGTTTAATTACACAATAAATTCATTAATTGTCTACATGAGGCAACAGGGATTTTTTGTAATGTTCTTACCAGTGAAAAAGCTAATCATTGATCTCTATTATTTGATAAGAGAGTTTTTATCCGTTTCTACTAAAACTCTGTTGCAGCATTAACAGTGACTTGTATCACGGTCTGCATTCGGTTGTATAGAGACTGTAATCTGGTACTCATTGATTTTATTGATTTCTCGGAAGTAACTAATGTATGTCTAGTGAACCCTCCTAACTTTGCTCCTGTATCTTTTCTTCTTTCTCCCCTTTCCCCTTCCTAGGACCAGCCCAGCTTTCAACAAGTCCAATCCCACCCTCTACGAAAGGCTTGCAATGCTAGGGATAGCTGACTCAAAGAAAGCACTAAACTGCTAGCAAAAATATACCCTGCCTGTCTCATTCAGTGAAGAGAACACAGTTAACTATTTTTTCCTTCACTCTGCAAACTACAAACTGTGGGTTTTTTAAATGTAGTGTATTGTTCTACCACTCGGGGGGGGGGGTCTGCAGCACTGACACCAATTTGTTTTCTAATTTCCCTCTAGGTATCCCTTAAGTAGTGTATCTCCTCTCCCAAAAACACAAATTTGGACAGAAAGTTAAACAAACACCCAGAAATTGGCCGGTTTTACTTACAAAGATCATCTTTCTCTCTTGGTCCTAAACAGACCAGTCCTATCGGAAGTTTTGTTTTGCACTCTTGAGGACTGGTGTTTGTCCCACTCCATTTTCCTCGCTATGTTCAGCTCACTTGGCTCCCCTACCCTGCCCCCATTTTTCACCTGCCCCCACTACTCATAGATTTATCCCAAACCCAGTATCACCTGACCATATCCTTCACCAATCCACAGCTCCTATCCAAATTACCATCTCCTACCCCTCCCTCATCCCTCCCCTTGCACAAACCCCATATCTGGTTTCTAGCATTTAATCACACATAATATCCTTCTACCATGTCCTCACACAGACCTTCCCGCAGAAACCCCAAGTCCACCAACACCCAACCATCACTCCCTCAAAAATTGCCACTCATGCTAGGATTCCTCTTTCTGAGTCTCGCATATCTGACAAACATCACTTCTACATACAGAAACACACTACCAGAAAATACATCATATCATATAACACTCACTCAAACATTTATTCAAACATCACAAACACGGGGACAAAAAGCTCCACACCGGAAGTATACCCCTCATTGGTGAGATCAGACCATAAATTAATCCCACTGGAAATCTACATCCCACCCCCACCACCTGCACAGAAGACCACAGTGAAGAATTTCTCAAAAGCCGACTTCACACTTCTTAAGACTGAAGTGATATCTTTCAAGGCCCCTGGGCCAGTGGAAACTACAACCCACACCGCTGAATCCTTTATAAATGCCTTCTACGGACACCTTCAAGAATGCATGGATCATGCAATCCCTAATAAAACCAAGACCCACTCCCACAAAGGCAGACATCCTGTCTGGTGGACCGCAGCCATTAACAAACTTTACAACAGGAGGAGGAAGCTACTACATGACAGAGCAAAATCCCCAAAAGGGAAGGCATCTCTGATCAGTACTAGCAAAAAACTTCGATCACTCATAAAATCATCAAAGGCCAACTTTGAGAGAAAAATCGCAAAAGACACAAAAGACAATCACAAGGCCTTTTTTAGCTATGTTAGAAACCTGGGTGGAAACTCCCAGATATGCTCAGAATTAGTCCAAAATGACACAAAATACACTGAACCCACAGATATTGCCAACATTCTGGCAGACAGGTTCAGTGCAAATTTCTCCGCCTCCCCAAAAGGAGAAATATCTATCCCAGCAGAGTGTAGCCTCCCTAACATATCAGATGCCCAGGTGAGAGTCGCCCTCTCCAAAGCTAAAAACACAGCATCAATGGGACCGGACGGTGTCACGGGCTGCATGCTACATGAAATCCAAGAGGAACTAAACCCGCACATAAGGCTGCTGTTTAATCTTTGCCTTACTACAGGATACGTACCCAAAGAGTGGCGTACAGCAACAGTGGTCCCACTCCACAAAGGAGGTGCTTCTACGGACCCTGGAAATTACTGCCCCATAAGCTTGACGAGCCTGGTCTGCAAAGCTATGGAAAGGATCATTATGGAACTCATAAACAAAGACATTGGGGACCTACAGACATTGGATCCTACCCAATTAGGCTTTGTCAAAGGCAGATCCTGCCTTTTGAACCTAGTCGACTTTTTTGAAACAGTCACTAAGTCCATTGATGAGGGTAAGGCAGTTCACACAGCCTACCTTGACCTTGCAAAAGCCTTCGACACAATACCCCACTCGGGCATCATTGACAAACTCACCAGCTTAAATGTAAACCCATATGTCACAAGATGGGTTGCAAACTGGCTCAAGGACAGAACCCACAAGGTCAGAATTGCTGGAGCCATGTCAGACTCTAAGCCAGTCACAAGCGGTATCCCACAGGGCTTAGTCCTGGGACCCCTCTTGTTTGCCATTTATTTTTCCGAGGTGCAAGCAAACATAGGAGGATTGTGGCTGACAAAGTTCTCAGATGACTGCAAACTGGGCGCCATAATTGATACTCCAGCGGACACAAGCATCCTTCAGAAAGGCCTCATAGAAACAGATAATTGGTGTCAGAGCCATGGCCTTAAACTGAACGCCAAAAAATGTATAGTCATACCCTTTGGGAAAAACAAGGTACCCACAAATTACCACATAGGTGGTAATCCATTAAGTACAGAAGAGGTAATCAGGGACGTAGGGACCCAAGTCCACAGTAACCTCTCATTTGACACTCACATTGCCAAGTGGTTAGGAAGACCTTCTATATTGCCCACCTTATCATGAGGGGATTCACATCTAGATCAAGAGAGGTCATTGTGCCCCTGTACTCTTCTCTTATCAGGCCCATGATTGAGTACAATGCCCCATTTGGGATGTATCTTACCCGACACCTGCAGCAGTTAGAAAGACCCCAAAAGTTCCTCACCAAGAGGATAAAGGGTCTCAAACATATGTCATATGCTGCCCGGCTAAAGAAACTCCAGCTCTATTCAGTCGCATACTGCCTACTCAGAGGTGATCTATGCCTGATGTACAAGGCCATGTCCAATCTGGAATTAATGGACATGCTCCACCTCAGAAAATCCAAATCCATCAGAGCCACGAGAGCAAGAGATTTGAACCTCAACACAGAAATAAATAGGACGTGCTGGAGGGACAGATTCATAACCCAGAGGCTCCCTACACTCTGGAACAGAATCCCAGTCCATGTTAGGCAGAGCCCCTCACTAACTCTCTTCAAGAGAAATCTTGACGAGTGGATGGGAGATTTTAGGTTTACCCCGGGGGTCATCTCTGTGTCACTTCTAGACAGAAGCACAGTAAACTAAACCCTAAATGGGCGTAGTATTCTCATCCCAAGGGGTGGCGAAAGCCACACACACTCTGGCTAGGCTTATAAATGCCCTAGGGCAGATAGCCTAGTATGAATGAAACTATACACTTCCCAATCTCTTCTACATTATTCAAAGATAGTTTAATATCACATATTTATAAGTCTCACACAACTCAAAGCTACACTAGAAAAACACCTCAGACATTTAGCAAGGAGATATGATACATAATTAATCACCTACTACATACCACAAAAATCTACTGACATCAGGTGGCATTCACCCAAACCTTAGCCAGCATAACTCCTTACTCTCAACCAGACAAATCTCTGACCTAATCCTTAACATCAACATTAGGAGTTTATTTAACAAGCTTCCTAACCTTCATGCACTAACAGCACACTATTCTCCAGAATTACTAATCATTACTGAAACTTGGCTAAAACCTAGTATTCAAGATGAAGAAATTTTACCACCAGGTTTTAATACCCTAAGACAAAATAGACTAGGCAGAAGGGGAGGTGGGGTTGCAATCCTCTATAAAAATACACTTAATATAAAACCTGTCCAAACCCCAATACCAAAATTGCAAAATGCCGAAATTCTAAGTTCTAACCTAGGCATAAATGACACAAAAACTATCATAATTCTATGCTGTTACATTCCCCCAGGGAACAACTCTTCCACTGTAGAAGAATTGTTACAATGGGCCATAGATGTTCTCCCTCAAGAAACCATCCTACTAGGTGACCTAAACACAGACTGGTTAGCCTATAGCTCTAATAACCCCACAAACCATATTAATCTTTTCAATTTTACACAACGTATCCAGGAACCCACAAGAGACGATAAAAATCCCAGAAATAATCAATTTTAGACTGGACACTAGTTAATTGCCCTAAACAAAATTACCAAACAGGTACCCTCCCAGATGGTCTTAGTGACCATCTCCCAACTTTCCTACTATGCAAACATACTGACATAAGCAAACCCATAGTATATAGACTAGTCAGAGATGACTGTAGCCTAAATATACAAGAACCTAGCAATATTCTAAAATATAGTAACTGGAAACCACTGCTAACCCTCAACTTAGACCAAGCCATTAACTACTGTAACAATATACTTATCAGTGTACTTGACAGAGTTGCACCCATTAGAAAAATTAGAGCCAAAGCTAACTATGCACCATTGCTTACCAGGGAAACAACAGCCCTACTAAAAACTAGAGATAAGGCTTGGAGGACCTGGAAGAAGAACAATACTAGCTCAACCAAACAAATTTACCTACAACTCAGAAATCAGTCCAAAAAACAAACCAAACTCAGTAAACAAAATTCCTTTCTTAACTTACAAAACATACACTCTAAATACCCCCAAAAGCTTTGGCGTGCCATAAACACCCTTCTAAAACCAGGCAAAATATCCACTCCCTTTCCCAACTCCATCAAGGACAATAAGGACATTGCCTCCCAATTTAATCACCATTTTACAGATTCCATCTTAACACTATCCTCCCAACTATCCAAAAACAACCCCTCGTACAACCCAACAAAATGGCATGACAACATCCCACCCTTTACACTCTCACCCATTCCAACTTCCACAATTAAAAAAACTCCTCCTAAAACTGAAGCCTAGCACCCTTGCTGCAGACAACTTACCAGACAACTTCCTAATAATAGCCGCAGAGTCATTATCCTACCCTAGCTCCATCCTTATCAACTGCTCCATACAAGAATCATATGTCCCCCAACTCTGGAAAGTACCCTATATCATCCCTCCTCATAAAGGTGGAAACTCATACGTATACTCTGAATATAACCCCATTGCCATTTTATCACCCTTATCTAAAATACTTGAGAGATGCAGTCACTCTCAAGTAATGAAATTCCTTAACTCAAACAATCTACTATCACCTACTCAGCACGGCTTCGGCAAGACCATAGTGCAACTGCCCTGCTTTTCTTCACTGACTTAGTCAACCAACACAGAAATAACAATAACTTTGGCTCTGTTATATTTTTAGACCTCTCCAAGGCATTTGACATGGTCTCACACTCCTTACTACTTGACTTCTTATCCTCTGTATCTTTCGCCCCCTGCCTCTAATAACCTGGTTTAAAAGTTACATGTCAGACAGACAGCAATTGGTCCAATGGCAAAGCACATTATCCTCCTCACTCCCAACTACTATAGGCATACCACAAGGCTCAATATTAGGCCCACTTCTTTTCTTCATATTTAACAATAACCTCCATACCACCACACAGCATGCTTCACTCATACAGTATGCTGACAACTCTACTGTTATCTGTTTTGCTCCAACTATTGCAACTTTACAACAACTGACTCAGGAATCCTTTAGTTCTGTGAAAAGCTGGATCACACAAATCCAACTTATCTTGAACCATAACAAAACCAAATTGCTACGCTTTACCTCCAATAAAACTATTTCTACCCCTCTATCCTTTACTATCAAGGCCCCCTCTTATGTCTACCTGCCTTTGTTGCAGAATAGCAAATCTAAACCTATGTTCAGAGAATTCGACAATGTGTCTAGCTAATGCATTATTTGTGTCCCTTTTACTAATAGCGTATTGATGTTCATAGATACACTGTTTTATTTTCCTCTCAGTCTTACCAATGTAAAACGCGGGACATTGGACACAACAAGCCACGTAAACTACTCCTTTGCTTTTACAATTGAATCTCCCATTAACATAATATGTCACATCTCTAACTGTAACCTTAGTGTCAGCACAGATATATCTGCATTGGTGGCATGCACCACATTTATACATACCAAACTTCCTATCTGGTCTAATATTACTCCTCCTTTCCAATAAAACTTTCAAATTAGCCCCTTTTCTATAAGTGATTGTAGGTTTTTCTCCTAATATTCTAAAGAGCCCACTATCCTTGATAATGATGGACCATTTTTTGTTAAACATTTCTCTTATTCTCAAATGGTCCAGAGAATATGTGCAAAGGAAGCTAGTTTTAAAACTGGATTTGTTATTCATAAGGGCCCTATTATGCTGACATTCATTCCTATCCAAAATTTGTACTATTGGGTGCGACAATAAAGGTTTAAAATGGCCCTTATTTCTCTTTTGACTAACTTCAAACACAATATTATCATGGGCTCAGGGTAACCTCTATTGATAAACATATTTTTAAGAAGCATACATTCTTCTTCAAAATCGGTCTCATCTGTTAACGTCCTCGCCACCCTTACCAACTGCCCTTTAACAACCTTTAAGCTTTAGTATCAATAAGCTTTAGTATCAAGATGTTTATTCATACTTTTAACATATTCCTTGTGATCCATAAACACCAGCCCACCCCCTTTATCTGGTTTCATGACTCTAATATTGCATTCCCGCAAAAGTTTGAGAAAATCACATTAATTCTTAGTAATATTAAATGTATTAGCTTTTCTAGCTTGTTTGTCACTTGAAATAGATCTTAAATCTATTTCACAAGACTTTTCAAAAGAACTTAAACTTGGGTGCAATGGGGATTAAAAAGGCTTGAAACTCTTAATGAACTGGTTAAAGATGTCATCCCTCCCATAAGTGAGTTAAGACTGAGTTTACGCACAGTTTAAAGTCAACAATAGTTTTAACAATGTCTATATTCCTATCAGGAACAAAGGACAGGCCTTTAGAAAAAAAGTCTATCATATCCTGGGTGATATTCAAGATGGTGAAATTGTATATTTTAAAATCCCCTTCCAAGTTGGTAAGTATTTGGGGTTCATTGCAAGAATGCCCTATCATCTCCTCCATTGGTTCCTTCTGTTTCTTGTCTGTCCTTGGGTCCTGTTCCCCCTGCGAATGGTATGTTGTTCATTGTGGTTTCTCTGAAAACCCTATTGATAAGCATTATTCTGCCAATTGTCATTATTGCTTCTTTGACATCGCTCATAGCGGTTCTTGCCTAATTTTCACTAGTATTTCGTTTGTTGAGTTTGTGCGTAAACTCAATCTTAACGCACTTATGGGAGGGATGACATCTTTAACCAATTCATTAAGAGTTTCAAGCCTTTTTAATCCCCCATTGCACCCAAGTTTAAGTTCTTTTGAAAAGTCTTGTGAAATAGATTTAAGATCTATTTCTAGTGACAAACAAGCTAGAAAAGCTAATAAATTTAATATTACTAAGAATGAACGTGATTTTCTCAAACTTTTGCACGAATGAAGGGGGCGGGCTGGTGTTTATGGATCACAAGGAATATGATAAAAGTATGAATAAACATCTTGATACTAAAGCTTATACACTGGTCAGTAACAACGAGGTTAATATAGCATATAAAAGAATTAGAAGCATTTTGGATGACCTATTCTTAGAGGGGGCTACTGATATAGATATACACCATTATTTAACTATGAATGCCCCTAAGATTCCTGCCCTCTTCGGGTTGCCTAGGATTCATAAGAGATACAATGACCCTCCATTCAGACCCATAGTGGATGTGAGGGGCTCTATGACTTACAGATGTGCTAAGTACATAGACAGCATTCTAAAGCCCTTAGTAGAACAAGAGTCTTAAATTTGTAAGGATTCATGGAGCTTCCTGGTTTGTGTAAGTAAATTGCAATACCGGAAAGACTCCTGTTTCCTTACAATTGACGTGAAAGATCTGTATACCATCATACCCCAAGCTCTTTGGCTTGAATGGGTTAGAAATTTCATGACAGTAAGATTAGTTGACGAGAAAATTATATATTTAGTTGAAACCTTATTGGAGATTGTTTTAGCCAATAACTACATGATTTTTGATGGGAATTTCTATCTTCAGAACATCAGAGTGGCTATGGGCTCTCCCTGTGGGGGTAGCTTTTCCAATTGCATAATGGCTCACTGGGAGAAAACCTTATTATTCCAAAATACTTTTTTTTCAAGAGAATATCGCTTGGTATACTCGATACCAGGACAATATGTTCTTGGTTTGGAAGGGGCCTAAAGCTTGAGTTCCTGCTTTTATTGAGAGCATAATGCAGCTGACTAATTTCTTTGAATTCACCTATAACCTTGAAGATACTAGTATTCATTTTTTGGATGTTAACTTATTGAAAGACACCTCTAATTTTAGGTATAAAAGTACAATTTAAAGAAAATCTTCCTAATCCAACTCCTTCTTGTATTTTACCAGTTGCCACCCTTGCCACCAAACAAGAGCGGTTGTTAAAGGGCAGTTGGCAAGGGCAGCAAGGATGGTAACAGATGAGACCGATTTTGAAGAAGAATGTATGCTTCTTAAAAATATGTTTATCAATAGAGGTTAGCCTGAGCCCATGATTGATAATATTGTGTTTGAAGTTAGTCAAAAGAGAAATAAGGGCCATTTTAAACCTTTATTGTCGCACACAATAGTACAAATGTTGGACGGGAATGAATGTCAACATAATAGGGCCCTTATGAATAAAGAATCCAGTTTTAAAACTAACTTCCTTTGCACATATTCTTTGGACCATTTGAGAATAAGAGAAATGTTAAACAAAAATTGGTCCATCATTATCGAGGATAGTGGGCTCTTTAGAATATTAGGAGAAAAACCTGCAATCACTTATAGAAAAGGGGCAATTTGAAAGTTTTATTGGAAAGGAGGAGTAATATTAGACCAGATAGGAAGTTTGGTATGTATAAATGTGGTGCGTGCCACCAATGCAGATATATCTGCGCTGACACTAAGGTTACAGTTAGAGATGTGACATATTATGTTAATGGGAGATTCAATTGAGAAAGCAAAGGAGTAGTTTACGTGGCTTTTTGTGTCCAATGTCCCACATTTTACATTGGTAAGACTGAGAGGAAAATAAAACAGTGTATCTACGAACATCAATATGCTATTAGTTAAAGGGACACAAATAATGCATTAGCTAGACACATTGTCGAATTCCCTAAACATAGGTTTAGATTTACTATTCTCCAACAAAGGCAGGAAGACATAAGAGGGGGGCCTTGGCAACTACAATTAGAAACGGATGAAATCATGTGGCAAATTGGAACAGCTGCACACATATACCCAGGCCTCAACAAATATGTCTCAATTAAGTGTATTTTGAAGTGTCTGGATTTAAGGAGGTAAACTAACTTTGGGGTATTTATTAATAAATAAAAATCCCCTTGTTTTTTTAAGATATTATATAAAAGTGTTTGTTATTAACAATACATCTCCTAACATAATATGAATACTAGCTCTTGAGTATCGGCGGCGTCTATGATATTTAACAATTTGCTATATTTCTTAGAAGTGTGAGTTTTTAATAAGTTACCAATTTAACATGAACCTTAGCTTTAGAATAATGGAAGCATTTACGATAAAGCATTAAAGCATAAAACGAGCTTCTATTAAAAATAATTAAAAATACAAAACTTGTAAGATTTATATTATAAATTTAAGGATAGGCTTTTTAATGTATAGGTCTTATTATTAAATGTCTATTCATAGTTGATAATAGAGTGTATTAGGTTTTAATAATGAAATCTTGTTTTTAAAGCATTATAGTGATGTAATGATAAGGATGCGTTAACAGAAATTTATAGAATTAATTTTTTAATTTATACATATATACATATATTTTTTTATGTTACAATAAGTAATTTGATAAACTGCAGTTTGACATTTTATAGGATTGTGTGGCGTTTTGGTGTATACAGAGTTGGTTTGTTTCCATATGGCTTTATTGTGTACAAACAGGTCTACTATGTTTGTCTCTTTAAATAAAAGTTTATGAGGAATTTTGTATAAAGAATTGGATAATTGGTTTTAATAGAGTATAAAACAGTTTTAATTGATTTAGTTTGTGTCTGAAGAAGGTGAAGCACTGACCCCACCGAAAGCGCTACTAAAATTTGGAAGTTTTTATTTTCTTTGCTTTTTTGACATCGCTCATAGTGGTTCTCGCTTAATTTTCAGTAGTATTTCGTTTGTTGAGTTTGTTTGGTGAAAATCGTTAAGTTCACCAATAACTCCACCTTTAGAACCCACCACTGTCAGGCACTACAGGAACTACAATGGCTTGAATTTCCTCAACTCCTAAACTACCACCAACTAGTCATTGCATATAATGTGACAAAACATCCTGATAAAACTCTTGCTCTAGGCCAACTTCTTACCCGCTATAACACAAATCGTCCTCTACACTCTTCCTACAAATCCTTCCTCAGTGTCTTAAGGGAAAATAACTCTGCTGGAAAAGCTCTGCTCTCCCACACCATAGGTAAAACCTGGAACAATCTTCCCTCTGCTCTGACCTCTGCTTCCTCCACAACACTCTTTAAGAACTCACTTAAAACACACCTAATAAATAACAGGTTGTGCCCATGTACTACACAATCCTTCAGTTTCTGCCTGCTTACTAACTGCCTCTCCTACTATTTTTCTCCCACTGTAACTCACATTACAGTTCAGGATACAAATACTACTGATGAAAGGGTTTAGAAGTAATATACTATTAACCATTTAATTATTATTGTTAGTTCCAGTTATTAACTATGTTTTCATTTTGCATTGTATGTATGTTTCTTTTTTTTTTTCATTGTACTTGTTTACTGTTGTACATTGAAATTTTACTTTCTTTGTTTGTACTTTTACTTACTGTTGGAGCTTTTCTCCCCGGGAATCTGCTGAAAATGGATCTGTGTCCAGTCAGCCCATCCCGGTTAACAAATGTAAAATAAAATAAAAAAATATTTGCACACGTGTAAGGCCATGACTTTGGCAGCAATCATTTGTTCAAGTAAGACCCTTGTGTAGGATATTGACTTACTTTGGAGATTCTATGACCATTCCCTGTTTGCATACATCAGCAAACCTTGTCAGCCACAGACACATACTTGGTGCTTCTACTTTGGAGAAATGTATTCCAAACAGTAGAGCACCCATGACTAAACCCTGTGGAACACCACTGGTTGCATCTCTGCTATTGGAGGTGGATTCCCCTATTTTGACTATAAGACCTCTATCACTGAGGCAGTGAAAGACCCCTCTAATGATATAATGGTTGATGCTTAGTTGGGTGCATTTGTCAATAATGGCTGAGTGGGGGATAGTGTCAAATGCTTTGGCTAAGTCCAACTAGGCTGTATGCACAGATTTCCCCTCATCCAGGTCCTTAGTGACTGTCCCAAAGACATCTACCAGGTTTAACAGGCATAATCTCGCTTTGACAAATCCAAACTGTGTAGGGTCAACTGTGTGAAGATTACCCATATCTTTGTTGATAAGGTCAGTGATGATTTGCCCCAGGGCCTTGCAGATATGGCTAGTCAGGATAATAGGTATATAGTTTCCAGGGTCAGTGGATACACCACCTCTGTGCAAGGGGATAACAGTGGCTGTTTTCCAGTCAGTTAGAACAAAGCCAGTGGTTACACTATTATTGCTAAGAGTTCACAATGGTGTTAGTACTCCATGTTGGAGCCCATGTGAGAAACAGCCATGGATGTTATCAGGTCCTATAGCTGCTGTGTTTGTGTCCATAGAGAGGCTATTTTTTGACCAGCTCCTTAGAGATACAAGGTAGGGAACAGATGGCAGTGATGTCATGGGGTACATGTGGTGGGGACAGGGGAGTGATGGTTTCACAGAACCTGTTAGCCAACAGGTTAGCTATATTAACAAGCTCTGTATATGAGGTATCATTAACAACAAGTTTGGTGCAAATGTTGGCCTTTCCTTTTGAGTTACAGATGTAGCTATAGAATACCTTATGGTTGTCCTTTGTAGAGGAGGCTAATTTGGACCCATAATTTGTTTTGAAGGCCTTCACAAAACTTATTTGCCACTTTAAGCTAAGGAGGAAGTGTTTCCAGTTTAGGGGGGGCTCCCTCCCTCCTACCTTTAGACAGTAATGTCTTCCTTTTTTTGTAAAGCCTGTTACTGCTAGTTGCCCACCAGGCAGGTTTGCTTTCCCATGAGTGACTTGTTGTGTTCACATCAGATACAAATGAGTCAATGCAGTCATACAGGTGCTTATATAATGCACTGGTGTAGAGCACAGCATAGTTGCCAGTTACATCTGAAGGAGGAGGTGCAGTAAAGCTATTTATCCCATCCCATGAGAGTTTATAATCTGGACTGGTGAATATATTTAGTGTATTTGCTGCAAGGAGGATGTCAGATGTGATACCTACTTTGAATTAAATTGATTTGTGATCAGATCTCACCAGGGAGGACCTCACAGTGGGGGGTGCTATAGTGCTCGCTTATATTGGTAAGCACCCAATCCAGTATGTTAGCTGCCATTGTAGGTGTGTTAACCAGTTGGTCCAGGGCATTGGAAATAATGAAGTCAAGTAACCTTTGGGCAAGTGAGTTTGAGCACGAGTAATCTACCCAGTCGGTGGGTAGTAAAAGTCACCCCAACCATGGTGTCCAGATGTATCTTGATAGACTCATGTAGATCCAAATAAGCAAAGTGGGTGTCCCAATTCAGGGACTCCTGTAGCTGGCAATGATTGAATAGGTGCTACCACAATCACTCAATAGCACCTGAAGTGTATCCATGGAATCATACTGTGTAACCAATGTGGGTGTGTATGTATCCTTAATGAATATTTATACACCGCCACCATTAGTTTACATGCTTTCAGTTTGAGGTATGCACATGTGGAAGGAGGTGCAGCCTGGTATGACTGTGGTTTGCTCTACAGATTTGAACCAGGTGTCTGTGACTGCACAAAGGTCTGTGTGTTCCAAGATGAGGACGGTTTCCAGTGAGTGCAGTTTCTTGTTGACGCTCCTGGCATTTAGCAGCTTAACCTTGAGGTTGTTTGTACATGGGGTTTTTACATTCGAAATTTTGTGCCTGAGACACCACCTAAAATGGGCACTATAAGGGTTGCAATAGCCTTGGCCAGTATCCAAAATCCCAGGGGTGACAAATGGAGATCATCTGTGGCAAAGCATCGGAGTCTGTTGATCATGTCATCCCAGGCTGACAAATAGTGGATCCCCTGAGACTGGCACTAGACGCTAAGCCTATTATTGAAGCCAATTATCTTCTCTTTGCATTGAGGCATCATTCTAGGTGAGGGTAAAATGCAACTGACAGCCAAGGGCATACCTGCCTGAGACACATAATGTGAGAGCTCAGTTGTGTCTGTCATCACACAGTCCAGAGAGGTACATCTCAAATCTTACAGAACAGGAACTATGATGTAGTCATAACAGTACCTGATTTTGACAGATTTGACTGTATGTGTGATATGCCGTATTCTGGCACCTCACAGACAGCTGACCGTGACCTTTATACTATCTAGCCACGTGAGAGGGACATCAGTGTGACTCACAATGTAATCACCTATGACTAATATGTCTGAATTTGTATTTTCAGTAAGTGTGAACAATAAGACAGTGGTGCATTAGTTATTATGTATACTATGTTCTGCAGAGGTAGTATTATGTGTAGTATGCTTGCATTTCTGTTTGTGAGGTGTCTGGTGATTAGGTATGTTTCTGGTATGCACCTCCACATACATAGGCTATGTGTGATGTGGGTTTGGGTGGAGTAGGAGGTGAGGTGAGTATGTTGGCACCCCGTTCATTGTCATATGTACTGGCAGGTGTGTGAGAGAGCATGGATTCAAGGTTTTTAATGTAGATGCATCTCTCACGTGTTGTGTTTGTGTGGCATAGGTGTAGAGGTTTGGAGACACTGTCCACATCTCTGCAACATAAGGAATTAATTATCAAGGTGCTGCTGTGCTGGAACTGAAGTCTTCTTAAGACACTAAGGTCTTGCTGGCTGTATTCTGCTGAAATCAAAGTCTAGTTATCATTGCATTCACAGTCTGTTGCCCACATAAACTTGCAGAATATACACTGATGCAGCATCAAACGCTGTCATAAAAGCAGTAACCAATAAATAACTTTTTATAAGAAATCACACAGACCACTGTTACAGCTTCAGGTACTGTGCTATTTTACTTCTCAAAAATTATGGGTGATGTGAGAGATGCAATATTACCTCAGAACAAATTGGTATTCCTACACAAATATCTCTAACAATGTTATCTGCTATAGTCTCTTTATAGCGGTTTTATGTCCTGTTTTTCTCCTTGGTATTCTATTTTGGTCTTTGTATGAAAGCATCTGTTTGCTGGTGTTTGCAGAAAAATATGTTTTCATCCTGTAGAGAAATAATACTGGTATTGTCTTTTAAGGAAACATCTTGTGAAAATGCTGACTTGATGAAAGCATATCCATTCAAATTTCCTTACTTAACAGTCATATAATAGAAACAGATTTTCTGTTGTCCATTCTGTAAAGAAGTTGCATACATCCTGTTTTTTTTTTTTTTCACATTTTTGCATCAACTTTCTTGCTGACAGTGAAATGCATACATTCTTGCTGATTCTGTAGGAAACATGTCCATTAAGCAAATTCCTTATTTTTCAAGCCAAAGTCATTTAGTATGGATGCTAATCACATATTACTAAACTCTTTTTCTACATTTAAGCAATATTTATTTTATACCTTATTTATGTCACATATTTGTAGCAGAATTACTTTCAACCTTAATACCTTGTTGAGCGTACTCTAACAATTCCTTCTTTTGTTTTATTTTAAACCAGGGATACAAATTCTGCATTATTTGATAATACTTTCTCATTATGACAATTAACAACAGTAACTTGACTAGCTCTTGTTAAGCAGACTTTAATACATGTAAATAATATGCAACCAAGCACTACAATAACAATAAAAGAAATTAAAAATATAATGATCTTTCCTGTCCATTATGCAAACAGACTACTAAACCATTCACTCCAATCATCATTCCAGTTTTTTCTAGTATGTTGAGACACTTGCACGATCACTTGTAAATGTGCTTTTACAGATTCTGTTTTGTCTGGAATAAATGCACAACATTGTTCTCCTACTAAATCACATGTACCCCCTTGGGAAGCTAGTATGTAATATAATGCCATTCAATTTTGTAAAACCATAGTTCGTATAGCTGTCATTTCAACAGTAATTTCAAGGACTGCATTGAAAGTGTCTTTTGCTTTCATCTGTCAATCGTGTAAATCCAAGCAAGTTATTGTTGGGAACCATGTTCTAACGTGGTTAACAATGCAAATATTAAAACTCACTCCCACAAGTACTCACAGCTCTCAACCGTCAGATTTTCGCCTCATACAGATGCTTTTTACCATCTTGTCAGCAGTTTACTCCCCAACAATTGTGACCTGCTGGCTAACTATTACCTAGAATAATAGCAATAATTAAAAAAAAAACTTTTTTCCAACGCTTCATCCCCAGCACAGAGAAGAACCTAAACCACCTACTGTGCTGTGCTGCTTAAGGAAACAAGATAAGCATAGTGAAGTAGGTACAATCTGTTCATTACCTCCTGCTATTGTAACTAATTTTTACACTAGTTCATGGTAAATGTTATCTAAGTATATTCCAGCCAGGATACCAGCAGCCATACTCTACTACTTTGCTTCCCATAATTTTTAACTTCAACCATGGCCCTAGTTTCTCCCACTTTGCCCATTATCTTTTCTCTCAGTCCCATCTGTTCCCGCAATGTGCTATCTCTGCTGATATTTCAGTGTTCTCCAACTAGATGGCAGCACTTACCCACTATTTAGCTTGCAGTATTCTCAACTAGCATCAAAGTGCTTCTCCTAACTACTTACCTGTTACTTCCACACTCTACACATCCCAGTCTAACTGTATTGTTCTCCTTTCTTTCTCCCCCTCCAACAACATATTGTCCCTAACCTCCAACTTACCTACCTGGAACTTTCATTCCACTTTCAGTGATTGTCTTTCTCATTACCCCTGTTCTCTCTTTCCTTGATCTTCCCTGCTCCATTCGCCCTGTGGGCTCACTCTGTTCCCCTACCCTACCCCCAATTCCCATACACTCCAGTAGCTCTAAACATATACTTCCAAACCATACCCCTTCCCTCTCACAACCAATCATATCTTCCTCCTCATTTAAGTCACGTGACCAAAGCTGATTATCCCTCTCTAACTTGATCTATCCTAACCCCTCCCCTAATACACAATACCTCTAGTTCAAATCACTCAAGATGCAAACACTACCTTTCCCACTACATATTAAACTACTACTTATTGTCACTCTTTTGCCTTTTTTAACTGTATCCTATCTGCTAACCTTCTATGAAATCTCTGAACACTTCTAATTCTACTACCCTAATAAGCAAACATGTATAATACCACCAACAATATCCCAAAGACATATAGATATTACATCTCTACCTACCTACATACTTCCAAAGTATGACAGATTAACCCATATTAAATATGCCCATCTAAAACCTAGAAAACCTTTCAACCAACTAAATGAACTCCACAACCCTTGTCATAAACCTCAACTATTAACTGATGGGGGCATTCATCCCAACCCTGGCCCAAGACACTGTTAATATTGAACTCCGAAGCCCTAATCCCTATATCTGTCTTATCCCACCCAGACTCCTTAACTCACTTTGTATAGCTCACCTTAATATACATAGCATAAATAACAAAGTTGCCCACCTCCATGCTGTCCTGGATGTCCACTCCTTTGACATCTTATGTTTGTCAGAAACATGGTTAAAACCTTCAATGATAGATAATGAAATCTTACCACCTGGTTACAATATCCTAAGAACAGACCACAAAGTCAAAAAGGGAGGGGCGTTGCTATTCTCTTTAAAAAATGGTGACAAATTTCCACAGTAGACTTCCACCTACCTCTTGACAATAATGCAGAAATCCTTGCCAATAAACTTCAACTTAACACTAGTAAATCTATAATTATAATCTGTATCTACCTACCTCCTGGCAATAACCCCTGTACCCTTGAAGACATCCTTGCTGGACTCTCTTCATGTTTCCTCCAAGAGACTATAATTCTAGGGAACTTCAATATTGATTGGAAGAGCTGCACAAATGATCAGCCAACTTCCTCATATTAACCTATATGGCTTTTCTCAAATCATCAACTTCCGAACCAGAATTAACAAACCCAATAATAAAGAAAGTACATTAGATTGGATACTCATAAACAATCATCAACAAATATATAAGGCTGGAACCCTGCCTGCTGATGTAAGTGACCACTCACTCATCTTTATAGTTAGATATAGGACTGCAACTCCTAACCCAACCACATATAGGACAATAAGAACCAATAAAAATGTTAATCAGGATTATTTCCAAACTGAACATAGAGCATGTGATTGGTCACCCATAAAACACCTCTCTCTAGAAGATGCAGTAAATTACTTTAATTCAAAATTCTTAACAATCCTAGACCATCATGTACCAAAACATACTATCAGAACTAAGTCATAGCCAGACCCATGGCTCACCAAGGAAACCAGGCATAACATCCTACTTAGAAACAAATTCTGGGCTCTTTGGAGATCCACTAAAAAACCCACAGACCAACTTAAATTCAAACAAATGAGAAAGGATACAAAAAAAGTTATACTCTTAGACAAAAAAAAAAAAAATACTGTCATCTCCAGCAGACAAACCAAAGTAGTCCACAAAAGTTCTGGGCCAGCATTAACAGACTTCTTCACCCTGACCACTACACTATACCACCCCCTACAGGTGCTAATCCCGAAAATCCTAAACAAACAGCAAACACCTTTAATACCTTATTCACAGAGGCCATCCAATCACTGGCCAATCAACTAACAGCTGATATTTCTAATCTCCCAACAGAGGCCATCCAATCACTGGCCAATCAACTAACAGCTGATGGTTCTAATCTCCCAACTTCTGCTACTAACTCACTTTCTATATTCCATTTGCAACCAGTCCCAACTCACCTTATCTGTAACCTTCTACAAAAACTTAAGCCAACAATCCCATCAGCAGACCAACTACCATCGGAATATCTGCAAGAAGCTGCCAAAGCCATAGCCTATCCTATATCAATCCTGATAAATAGAACCATAAAAGAAGGAAACATCCCAGCCATCTGGAAAATCTCCCACATCATCCCTCTATTTTTTTTTTTTTTTTAATTTTTATATTTGTTGACCGGGCTAGTCTGGCTGGATACATGTCCATTTTCAGCAGAGGCCCGAGGAGAAAAGCTCCACTATATACTAGTAAATAACATAAAAAAAAGCACAGTAAGATACAAATTATATGCATCTTGAGAACAATTCCTATGAAGCATAGTAACAGTACAGAAGCACTTTAACAAAAATATAGAATAAAGTGAGGATTCCTATTCTCATATTCTATGCAAAAGCAGGAGTAGAAACATTGAAAGAAAGTGAAAATAGCGAGTCACACAAGAGTTTGTACAATATTTACAGTATTAACAATTATGATTGAGTACCTTGTTCCGCATTGGCCCTTTTTTAAATTATAAAGGAATTCCCAGCACTATTCTAGCATGTCCAAAGGTCAGTTGTCAATCTCCTCTCCGGTCCAGCTGGTGAATCTGGGAATCTTGAGGCAATGTTACAACTGCCTCATGTACACAGACAACCCTCTCCTCCTCCCAACAAATTCCAACACATGTGAGAGATGCAACCATATAGCCAAACTGGAGGCTAAGCTCTCTCAACTCAGTACTGGCGTAACCAGTCAGGAGGAGAAGGAAACCACACTCACTACAATTCCAGTCTCACATAGACCTACCACGACAACAAACCAAACATATAAACACACAAAAACATACTTGGAGGCTCTAAATAAAAAATTTGCCTAAGCATCAGAGACCTCAAAAGCAGACACCCAAGCAACTGCTACCCCAAAACAAAACACGTACAACACATAGCTCACAAAGCCAGTGTGCCGAACAGTCACAGCCCTTAAGGCTAAACAACACACACCTGATACACTTGTAATAGGTGACTCTATCGTCAGGCACACTGATGTCCCGCTGACCAGGCTGAACAAGGAGAAGGTCATGGTGAGCTGCCTGTTGGGTGCTAGGATCCATCACATAACACAAGCACTCAGGTCACTCCAAGGCAAGTACAAATATGACTCAGTCATTGTCCATGCTGGTGTGAATGACCTGAGATGTACCTCCCTGGACTACATGAAAAGAGACATAGAGGAGCTCTCTGAGCATGTAGCCCAGGCCGGTATGACCCTAACCTTGAGTAGCATCTTACATTCACCAAGAATGATGCCACAATATGAAGACAAGATGATCAATTTCAACAATTGGCTTAAGTTTTGGTGTCATTCAAAGGGGATCCAATGCCTGTCAGCCTGGGATGACATGCTCGACAAGCCACGATGCTTCGCTAGGGACGGTTTGTACCTGTCACCCCTGGGATTTTGCATATTGGCAAAGGCTCTTGCTACCCCCATAGTGCCTTTTTTAGGCAAGGCTCAAAAGACAAACCCACCTCCATAGGTATCACAAGGGCACAAGGGATAAGAAACTAAGAGTAATGCTACTCAACGCCAGAAGTCTAAACCTCAAGATGCACGCACTCGAAACTCTCCTTAGCATGGAGAACATCGATATCTGTGCAGTAACAGAAACCTGGTTCAAGGCTCCCGAGAGCACCCCAGCACTACCAGGTTATACCTCATACCATGCTTTTCGGCCCCAAAACTTGGACTGAACCACAAAAGGAGGGGGAGTATCAATATTTGTCAAAGATACCCACACCTCCAGGTTGGTGGCACAGCACAAAGCATCAGAGACAATCCATGTGCAACTAACAGTGGGTAAAACTGCCTTCCAGTTTATAGCCTGCTACAGACCACTCTCCCAAACACAGGAACCCCACTCGGCCTTCCTGAGAATACTGGAAAATATGAAGGTCTCTCCAAACACCATTATATTGAGTGACTTCAACTACCCAAACATAGACTGGGAGCATTACTCTAGCACCAACACCCTAGCCTAAAGGTTCCTAGAATTTATAAACTCAAATGCTATGGAACAACTTGTTACCACTCCCACAAGAGGGGAAAACATACTGGACCTGATCATCACCAACATGGGGACACTATGCTCCAGACAAGAAGTGTATCCCTCACTGGTAAGATCAGACCATAAACTAATCTCACTGGATATTCACATCCCGACCCCACCCCTGCCCAGAAAACCACAGTGAAAAACTTCTCTAAAGCAAATTTTACACACCTGAAAACTGAGGCGGAATCCTTCAAAGCCCCCGGGCCTGTGGAAAATATGGCCCAGACCGCAGAATCCTTTATAAACACATTCTATGAACACCTTCAGGAATGCATGGATCATGCAATCCCAAATAAAACTAAGACCCAATCCTCCAAAGGCAGACATCCTGTCTGGTGGACCCCAGCCATAAACAAACTATACAATAGAAGGAGGAAGCTACTACATGATAGAGCAAAATCCCAAAAAGGGAAGGCATCTCTGATCGGTATTAGCAAAAAACTACGGGCACTCATAAAATCGTCTAAGGCCAGCTTCGAGAGAAAAATTGCACAGGACACTAAGGATAATCACAAGGCTTTCTTTAGTTATGTTAGGAACCTGGGTGGGAATTCCCAGATATGCTCAGAATTAGTCCAAAATGACAAAAAAATACACCAAGCCCACAGACATTGCCAACATCCTAGCTGACAGGTTCAGTGCAAACCCCCCCCCTCCCCACCAAAAGGGCACATATCTATCCCAACAGAGTGCTGCCCCCATGACATCTCAGATGCTCAGGTAAGAGCCACCCTCTCCAAAGCAAAAAACACAGCATCAATGGGACCAGATGGTGCCCCGGGCTGCGTCCAACATGAACTCCAAGAAGAGCTAAACCCAAACATAAAACTACTGTTCAATCTTAGCCTTACTACAGGATATGTACCCAAAGAGTGGCGTAAAGAAACAGTGGTCCTCTCCACAAAGGTGGTGCCTCAACGGATCCTGGAAACTATCACCCTATAAGCCTGACTAGCTTGGTCTGCAAAGCTATGGAAAGGATCATCATGGACCTCATAAATAAACATATTGGGGACCTACAGACACTGGATCCTACCCAGTTTGGCTTTGTTAGGGGCAGATTCTGCCTCTTAAACCTGGTCAATTTCTTTGAAACAGTCACCAAGGCCATTGACGAGGGGAAGGTGGTCCACACAACCTACTTGGACCTCGCAAAAGCCTTCGATACAATACCCCACTCGGGCATTATAGATAAGCTCACCAGCTTAAATATAAACCCATATGTCACTAGATGGGTTGCAAACTGGCTCAAGGACAGAACCCACGTGGTTAGAATTGCTGGAGCCATGTCAGACTCCAAACCAGTTACAAGTGGCATCCCACAAGGCTCAGTCCTGGGACCTCTCTTGTTCGGTATATATTTCTCGGCGGTACAGGCCAACACGGAAGGACTGTGGCTGACCAAGTTTGCAGATGACTGCAAACTGGGCGCCATAATCAACTCTCCAGCTGACACAAGCATCCTCCAAAAGGGCCTCATAGAAACAGACAACTGGTGCCAGAGCCATAGCCTCAAGCTAAACGTCAAAAAGTGTATAGTCATCCCCTTTTACAAAAACAAAGTGCCCACAAATTACCACATAGGTGGTAATACATTAAGTACAGAAGAAGTCATTAGGGACCTGGGGACCCAAGTTGATAGCAATCTCTCATTTGACAACCACTTGGCCAAAGTGGTTAAAAACACATTTTATATAGCCCACCTAATCATGAAGGGATTCACATCTAGATCAGGGGAGGTCATTGTGCCTCTTTACTCATCCCTCATCAGGCCCATAATTGAGTACAATGCCCCTTTTGGGATGTACCTTACCAGACACCTGCAGCAACTGGAAAGACCCCAAAAGTACCTCACCAAGAGGATCAAAGGGCTCAAACAGATGCCATATGCTGCCCGGTTAAAGAAACTCCAGCTCTACTCAGTGGCATACCGCCTGCTCAGAGGCGATCTTTGCCTGACGTATAAAGCCATGTCCAACCCGGAATTAATGGACATGCTGCACCTCAGAAAATCCAAATCCCATCGAGCTACGCGCTCGAGAGACTTGAACCTCAGCACTGAAATAAATAGGACATGCTGGAGGGACAAATTCATATCCAAGAGGCTCCCTTCACTCTGGAATAAAATCCCAGTCCAGGTTAGGCAGAGTCCCACATTGACTCTCTTCAAGAGGAATCTTGATGAGTGGATGGGAGATCGTAGGTTTACCCTGGCTATCACTTCTGTGTCACTGTTAGACAGAGGCACAGTATACTAACCTCAAAATAGGGCATAGCAAAATTAATTTAAAATGGGTGGCGAAAACCAAACACACTCTGGCTAGGCTTATAAATGCCCTAGGGCAGATAGCCTAATGTGAACCTATGAACCTATGAACCTATGAACCTATGATAAATATTTTGTGCCAGGGCACAGGTTTTAAGAAATAGATTTGCACAGCAGGGAGCAACATGTAGGTTTAAATAAGAGGAGAGATGACAAGTTGCGGTAGTGTAACAAGTAAAAGAGAAAAAATGTACATAAGGGTGGCACTTCTAACGAATATTCAAACTACCGCCCAATAGCATTACTTTCTGCATCCATAGACAACTACTAGGCCACTTACTGCAAAACAATCTACTTGTAAAGCATCAGCATGGCTTTAGGCCATTCCATAATACTACCACTGCTCTCTTATCCTTCTCTGATAGAATCAATCAGAACAAAAATAACAACATTCTTTCCTCAGCACTCTTTATCGACCTTTCAAAAACTTTTGACATTGTCATCCACCATTTACTTATAAATGTACTGAGATCTCTTTCTCTTGATACACTGGCTATACAATTGCTCCAATCTTACCTAAACAACAGACAACAGGCTCTGCTTTGGGACAACAACCTATCTTCCCATCTCCCTGTTACCCTGGGAGTCCCTCAGGGCTCTATTCTTGGCCCCCTCCTCTTCTCAATTTATATAAATGACCTTCACCTAGCAATTACTCAAGCTACCTGTATTCAATAAGCAGAAGATTCTACAATAATCTGCTCAGTTAAATCTTCATCTGAATTGTAGTCCTTAACCCAAAAATGTTTACCATAGTAGAATACTGGTTTTTACAATGCTGCCACCGCTTGAACCCCAAAAAGACAAAACTCTTGCTCTTCATACCCACCCGCAAGTCCACCCCAATAGACTTCTCAGTCCTATCCAATAATGGTACTATTATATCTCCAGATCTAACCACTAAACTTCTATGAATAACAATAGATAGCAACCTTACCTACGAAACTCACATTAACAACACTATAAAAACTGTTAATAGGAAACTGGGATCCCTTTATAGGATTAAACTATTCCTTACTCCACAAGCCAGAACTTCTGTTGTCCATACCCATTTAATCTCCACACTCCTCTATGCTTCATCCATATATACAAATCTGACAAAAAACAACCTCAACAAGCTGTCATACTCTTATAATAGCATTGCCAGATTTGCCACAACCTCCTCTTTCAGGACCCACCACTGTCATAATCTGAAACAGCTAGTCTGGTTTGAGCTACAAAATCAGCTCCATTATAATCAATTCACCATTGCCCATAAAACCCTCTTCCAACTGACTAAAACTCCAATGCTTTCAAGCCTTTTTACCCTATATAAAAACTTTAAGACCTTATGCTCATCTAATAAATTACTAGTATCCACAAGTAAAGCCAACAATATCACTGGAGACTCTCTGTTCTCTAATGCTGTTGGAAAAAACTGGAACCAAATTCCAAATGAACTGACATCACTGCTCTCTTTATCACTATTCAAACAAAAGTTGAAACTTTACCTGAAAATACATAAGTTATGCTCAGTACAAACCCAGACTAATCCAAAATGTCATTGCTGTCATCCTCACTGATGACCTAGTACTTCTTATTTACTACTTTTACTATCAAGGACTGGTCCAGATTACTTCCTTATTCTATCCTAAATGAGCATGTTTTACAAAAAAAAACACCTAATATATATCCTTGGGAATAGAGTTTCTAACAAAGGTATTTATTTATTTATTTGTTTATTTACATTGTTGACCTGGGAGAGTCCGACTAGACACAGGTCCATTTTCAGCTGAGGCCTGGGGAGAAAAGCTCCACATTAAGTATTATTTGCATTATACAGTTAAAAAAAACATAGCATTTAAATATAGACATTAGTCCAGTTAAGGACTCAAGACAAGAAGAAAACAGATGTAAAACAGCTGTAGAACATAGTACAATTTTAAAATATGGTGACATATACTAAACATGGTTACAAATGTAGTTGAGATTCATCAGTGAACAATTGATACAATCTGTTTTTGAGGTACAAAACAGCCATTTGCAGTTGTTGCTAATGTTCTTAATATTTTTGTGTATTTAACTGTTGAAGTGTTATCTGTAAAACAACTTCTATACATGCATGTTATATGTTAATCATTTTATATGTTAATCATTTTTACTTGGAGCTTTTCTCCCCGGGCCTCTACTGAAAATGGACATATATCCAGATAGACTAGCCCGGTCAACAAATGTAAAATAAAATAAATAAATAAATAAAATAAGTTTGCCAATACCTCAACTAGTTTGTATAGTTTTCTCAGCTCCCAGATGACTTTTGCCACCCCATTCCAAGGGAAAATACCTGCTCCAGAGATTACATCATCTCATAAATCCATATCTTTTAATATAATATAATTAAGATTTTGATGATAAATACGTGATGTATCTAAGGTGTCTACTGGATGATCTGGACTTTCAATCACAGGTAATATAGCCCTTTTCTTTTTTGCATTTCTAATGCTTCCTCTTGGTAATTCTTTTACATGATGCATTGCTGGTACCACTAACCCTATATAACAGGTGCCATCCCATCCCTTTGGTAACCATTTATAAGCATATTTGACACAGATGTAATATAATCCATCTGACAGAGCAGCACTGCTATTTACCAGACTGCCATTTACTTGCCCCATAGTAGGAGTTTTTTCATGTACAACTATAAAGGTTTTATCTGTTTTACTTCGCCAACATGTAATATTGGTTTTAGACTTGTTTTTATCATTTTGTGAAAAATTAAACATTGCTGTGTCATTTAATATTAACTGGGCCTTAACTGGTATTAAAATAGGAAAATCATGAAAAAATACTCCACATACTGGTATGTGGTTGTGTAAGCTTATCATTTCAATTGTTTGAATACAATTACTATTACCCATTGGAAAAGTTATATTTTGTTGAAAACATGTGATTCCCTGCACTATAGCAGATAACTGTACTCTTGATTTAAATAGCTGTACATTTATGACTTGGTCTCCTGTCTCATTTATTTATTAGTACCCTCCAACTACTAAGGGAATTTAGTGGAATAGGTATAAAAGGCATGACCCCTGTTATTTTTGGTATTAAACTATATACCCAACAATTAGAAACATTCATGCTTTTTGCATACCAACATTGTCTTGCCAAAAAGGTATTAAAAGATGGTGGCCAGTCTTCTTCACTTTTCCACATTTCTTTACTTTCTTTTTTATGTAATTTTATGGTTTCATTAACAGGTTATAAATACAATTTAATGCTAAGCAATACAATGATAATTAGTATGACAATTATTATTGCTTTAAAAAACATCCTTTAAATAAAATTTCCATTGTCGATTGATTTTGCCTTTGGTAATCCAAAACTGGATTTCCAAAAGGATGCACTTTAAACCATGTCAATTTAATTATGTGTTTTTTACTGTTGGAAACCGAAAAGAGAATACACTTAATCAGATTTACATTGCTCACTGTTTTTGATCATTCTTAGTTGATCTTTATGTACCAACATTGTTCTGTTTTTCTTTTTTCCTTTGATTTTGTAAACTAATGGTCCAATTTGTTCCACTACTTCAAAAGGATCTTGCTAATTGCTAGCCCATGGTCCTTCTGTTTGGAATATTTTTACCAGTACTTTTGTTCTGCATGGAAGGTTTTTTTCAGCTGGTAATATTGGCACCTTTTTTCCATAGATGGAACGCCTGTTCCTTTGCATTATAGCCACATATAGTAGTAAGTTGTTTTAGCTATTCTTGATGCTTGCTGATTTCTAGCATGGGCCTACCATTAGGTATATCTGGGTCAAATGGTAATTGTATGGGCATTTTGTGGCCTGTCATTATTTCATATGGGGAAATACCTGTTTTGCTGTTTGGTGTCACTTGAATACCCATTACAATACCGGCAGATGATGTATCCATGTATTACCCTTTTCTAAGCATGCCTTTTTTAGATATTATTTTAACGTCCAATTCATACATTCTACAATGCCATTAGATTGTGGATGGTATGGTACATGAAACCTTTGCTGTATGCCTAACAAATTACACATTTGTTTATTGAGATCACTAACAAACTGTGGGCCATTGTCTGACTCTATGACCCGTGGCCATCTCCAATGACAAAAGATATTTTTCCATAAAGCTTCTGCAGTTGCTTTTGCCATTATTGTTTTGGTAGGAATTGCTTCTACCCATTTTGAGAAAACATCCACCACTACCAGTAGGTATCTATAACCTCCCTTTGCTGTTGGCAAAGGACCTGCATAATCTATTTGAACTGCATAACATGGCCCATCTGCTGGTTGCACCCGATGTAACTGAGGCCTTTTGCTTTTAGCATTTACCTGCAGTCAGATTACACATTCTTTTACAATTAGCTTGCAGACCTTTTTTTTAAATGTGGGTTCCAGTACTTTTCTTTTACAACAGCCCATAGCTTATCAGCTCCTACATGTCCCAGTATTTGGTAATTTAACTTGGCCAACTGGTGTGCTGACTGAAATGGTACCTATGCCAACTGTAACCCCCTTGGAAGTAGTGTATACATAGTACTCCTTTGGTGGCATACCTGATAGTTTGCACTGATCACTTTCTTCTTTTAAGCCCTGCTGTGTTTGTATATTTACAAGGTATTTTTCTATTGACTCTTCGTCTAACTCTTTTAAGATATTAACTTCTACACTGGCATACTCATATTCTGGAAGTTTTTTTTCCATTTTGTGCTGCTTGTTTTGCCAAAGTATCAGCTAACACATTTAACTTGTAAGTTTCACTGGTTGGCTTTTGATGTGCTTTTACTTTGAAAATGCTGTACTGTCCCTGTTGATTTGATATTGTTATATCTTTATATATACCTTTTAATACTTCAGCATGCCATAATGGTTTACCTGCACAATCCACAAATCCTCGCCTTACCCAGGTTTCCATATGCAGTCTTAAAGAATTTACTACATAAGCACTATCTTAAAAAAATGTTAACAGGTTTGTAATACTTTAACACATATAGTACTGCCTACAGTTCAGCTCTTTGAGCTGACATGTGTCCTGGTAACGATTAGTCTGGGAGAATCCAGTTGTGGATTCTCTGGAACTATGGCAAATCCTGTCCAGTACCTGCCTTTGTCCCAATATTGTGCCCCATCCACAAAGACGGATGGCTTAAAGGGATCAAAATCAGATGCCAAAAACTGCACATCAGATGACATTATCTTTTCTAAACAGTTATGCTGTTTCCCTTCATATCCCATATAATTGGACAAATAGTATTTACCCCCTGTCTGTATAGTGACAGTTTTCATTCTGAAAAATGCCATCCATTTTGCAAAGACTGCCTGACTAATACCATCTGTAATTTTATTCATTTCAAAATTGTCTATCAGAGCTTTTACTGCTTGATATGGTGTTTGTACTATAATGCTCGCAAATACAGGTAGGTACTCAGTTTGATTAATACCCCAGTAAATGGCTAATAATTGCTGCTTACATGGGCGGTATCCCAGTTTTGCTGTAGTCATCTTCCTACTACAGAAAGTGATTGGATGTAATGTTTTTTTCATTCTTTTGTTGCTAACATGTGGCCATTCCTGTAGTAGTACCACAGACAGTGTATTTTTCCCTGCTGCTGTTTGTAGTACAAATGGTAACTTTGGTGTGGGTGTTAATAATTCTGTAACTTGTGCTAATTTTACTTTCATTTGTGAAAATTCCTCCTCTTCATGGGGTCCCCACTATAAAAAGGTGGAGTTCTTTTGTTCCTGTAACATTTTGTATAGGGGAGCAGCCACAGCTGCATAATCCTCTATAAATTCCCTGTTGTAATTCATGACTCCCATGAGTTTATGTAGGTCTGCTATAGTCAGTGTTTTTTCCAATTGTAAAATGCCTTGCCCAAGCATAGGGCAAGGAGACCTTCCTGTCAGTTTTATAATAATACCTAGAAATTTGACTACTTGTGACATAAATTGAATTTTTCACCTTTAACCTTAAACCCTGCCTGCTGTAGAGTATGAAAACTCTTTTAAGAAGCCGTACATGCTCCTCTACTCTCTCTGACTAAATCAAAATGTCATTAATGCAATGTAACACTGAGACATCCTTTTCCAAATGTTGTAGAATGGATCTTACTCTCTGGCGAAAAATAACTCTTTTTTTTGTTGTGTCTTTTGGCTTTTCCCAGCTAGGGGTCGCCACAGCGGAACTCCGGTCTGCTAATGATTGGTAGTTGATTTTTACGTGCCAAGTTACCAGCCCTGATGCACAACCTTCAACAAAGGTACGCCCATTCATGCATGTCTCCACGCAGAAGACGCTCTAGTTGAGAATTGAACCGGACAGCATCTTACTCTGAGGTGACAATGCTACCACAGCACTACCACCACAGGTTGGTGAAAAAATAACTCTACTATTTTGAAATCCTTGTGGTAACCTTGTCATGACATATTGCTTATTTTTAAATGTAAAGGCAAATCTTGGCCAATCTTTTTTTCTGAGTGGTACTGCAAAAAAGCCATTTGCTAAATCTATTACTGTAAACCACTTACTTTATGGCTTGATAGGTGCAGCCAACTCTGGGACTCCTGGAATCAAATGTGCTCTAGGAGTAGTATATTGATTAGCCTTCCATAAATCAATAAAAGACGATAACTACCATCTTTTTTCTTGACTGGCCAGATTGGTGAATTTGTAGGGTTGTTGTCTTTTTGTATAATCCCTTCCTTTTCCCATTCTGCAATACATTTTTCCATATGTTCTTCTGCCTCCCTAGGAATAGGATATTGTTTTTGAAAAAGTGGTATATAGTCTTGATCATTTCCTACCCCTACTGGGCTTTCTAGTTTCCCACAATCACTGGGACCCTTGGACCATGGATTTGGGAATTGTTGTAAATGCTTCCACACATTCTCACTGTCGATATTCACATATCCTATAGGTTTGTCAGGTTTTTCAGGCATAGAGATTGCATAGCAACCTGTACTTTGCTCTCTCTCTCCTTTTGCTTGTCTCCTATCCACATGATTCCATTAGGTAGATCAATTACTATGCTCAAAGACCCTAAAATGTCCATACCAATAATGGTAGTTGAGCAAGATGGATGCATTAGAAATGTACACTTCCATGTCTGTCCCTCTTGGCTAAACTTTATGTCCACATTTCGGCTACTCACTGCATAGCATCCTGTGCCATTAAATGCTGAAATACAAACCTTTTTTATAGGATTCACAGGTAAGTCTGTTTGTGACAGATATTGCTGCTCCTGTGTCTAATAAGACATTCTTCCATAGTGATCCCTCTACCCAGAAAGCAATCAGTGGCCATCCATCTTGACCCTTTTTAAAAGTAGTCAGGAAAGATACCAGAGTAGGGGGGACACATCCCTATTGTAAGGAGATCCACTCATCCTCCCCTTTATTGTCAAATGCAATATGACATACCTCATGTTTTTGCTTGTCATCTTCCTCTGTGTCTGAGTGATCTACATATTTAGGCTTTTCAAACTCTTTTCTTAACTGTCGCCTAGCTATTCCCTCTGCCTGATCTGTCAAATGTTTCAGATTCACAGGCAAAACTGCTTAAAAATCTACAGAGCATATGTTCACTTTTCCTGTATACTGATGGCCCTTATATCTATTTTTACCAATATTGTAAGGTTTTTGTACATGATCCTGCTTTTCTGATTTTCTTGTAAATTTTTTGGCTCTGTTTTTGGAAACACCCCCTGTTCTACCTTCTTGTTATAAAATTCTGTATGAACAACTACTTTGTATCAGGCATAATAAGGGTTAAACTATCTTGTGTGCAAAGAAAGAATTTCTAAAAGAACTGTTTGACCTGCTTAAACAGGCTGACCATGAAAGAATGTGCAGATGTTAACCTGCAGTCCGAGAAAGAACAGGACTTGTAATTAACTTATGACCCTTGCATATTTCTGTCTTAACTGAAACTCACTGTCTGATAAACATCTTGTTGAGTATGTGTGTGTGTACGTGCAGAAGGGGCTATAAAAACCCCTGCAGTTTGTACAGAAGTCAGACTGCTGACATTCCACCATCGATGTGGCAGGTCTCCATGCATGTAAATAAAGCTTTTATTTGCTTTTCAAAATTGCTGTGTTTCTTCTGGCGAATGTTGGAGAAATAAGTGTTTTTCTTTTGACATTTTCTGGTGCCCAACGTGGGGCCACCTCTTCACGGTGCGAATCACACAAGAGGGACTGAAAACCTGTACAGGAAGGGAGAACGAATCACAGACTCCCTGATAAGTGAAAGACCTCCGATGAAATCTTGTCGTAAGTAGAGGCAAGTCGCTCTTGATTCAATCCGCGAGACGGTGACGAACGAAAGGGCGGAAGACTCACAGCAAGGTAAGCTTTCCCTTTTTTCAATAACGGATAGGGAAAAGAGGAAGGGACTAGTCATATGGGACAATTGTTTGTTAAAAGGGACTATCTTTAAGTAAAAGATTCTAAAGATAGCTAGAGATTTCAGGAAAAAGGAATACTTTCTCTTTTAAATAAGGGAAATGGGAACAGGAAATAGTTGCTGTTCAACAGAAAAAACTGAAGTTAGTGAAGATGAACAACATTTGTTTAAATTACATCCAAAAAATCTAAAATATTTAGACAAATGGAAGACGGAGTATCAGTTTTCAGGAAAATTAGATAAGTACCAATGTCAGAGGTTAGTAAGGGACCTGCGCAGAGACGCAGGCAGTAGAGTAAAAGACCAAAAGAAGGTGGGTTTTCCACAGGCACAAAAATGGCTTGAGGAGGCAAATAAAATATATCTTAGTAAAAATATGGCTACAAAGGATGATTCAAGTGCAAAATCCACGTTTTTTGTTAACAAAGAAGATGACGAAACCACAGTACCTACTCGTCGTAATCCTTCAGCCCCGCCCTACCTCCTCCACCGCAATATCAGGAAACTGAAAAAGATAAGGTCCCCTCCGTCAATTATCCTCCGATACCACCCGTAACACTGCAAAAAACTCCTGGCACTTCTAGGGAACTGCGAAACTGAAAGGTAGGGGGAGATGACTGGAAAATAAAGGATAACTCGGTACCAGATAGCGAGGGCGAATACCCTTTGATTCAAGTAGCAAATCCACAGGCGGGTATGGACGGACAGGGTCCCACAATCCTGGTTTACCGCCCATGGACCAAAGAAGACATTAGAAAAGCCATAGAAGGAATCCTCCTCCCAAAAGACAACATTAAGAAATTTGCCGATGACATGCACGGTATGCAAATAAGTTATAAACTTAATAGTATTGAATGTGAACAGGTACTCCGACAGATTTTAGGTCCTGACTGGCACCTTATCTGTGGAAATTGGAAACCCCTTACGGAGGACGGGGAGCCTCTTGGTCATGATACCGCGGAATTTGAGAGGCAACTTAAAACGTTACTTGAGCGGGTCGCAGAAAAATGGAAGGCACGTGCGGACTGGACACGCATTAATCAATGCGTACAGTCCGATGATGAGAAAGTAGATCATTACTTACAGCATTTAACTGTTATTTTTAATGACCATAGTGGCATAGAAGTGCCCACTAATCAGGGGGCAGACTCATCATATGAACAACAGTTAAAGAATGCCTTTTTGAAAGGGTGTAGACCTCTGATTAGTAATTTTATTACTAAACATATGATAGACCACAGAACAGCATGGTTACAACCGCTGTTAGAATATGCTAGGCATGCGGAGAAGTATATAGCGGATAAAAAGAAGAAACAAGCACAGACCCTCATGGTTAATTCGGATGGCACGATTATGTTGCTGCAAGGTCAACCTAATAGGGGCAGAGGAAGAGGCAGATACAGGGGGCGAGGAAATGTAGGACACTCTGAGGATTACGAGGGAAGGGTAAGGAGGGGCGAATGTTTTAAGTGTGGCAAGAAAGGACATTTTGCAAGAGATTGTCGTAGCTCGGGACAACTGGGTGCTTCACAAGCACCGGTGCAGTCCTCAGCATGACTATATGACGGTGAGGAAGAGTGGCCGGGGCCACCGGATGAAAGTATGGAAGGTTATGAGGAGGAGAACGAAGAGACCAAAGGGGAATGTGCAGGATGGGAACATGAGCAAAGCAGTTTTTCTGCTGATGGAGAATATCAAGTTGTCAACTTGACAGCATTAGCGTCAACTATGCAACTGGAGGTGCAACCTGTGATTAGTTTGCAGGTTGAAGGACAAGAAGTAGAATTCTTGTGTGATTCGGGAGCAACTAGGACCTTGCTAAAACATACTGCTGTGCCATCTGATGCAGCCACAAGTGATTATGTATTAGTAAAAGCGGCAAATGGACGGATTTATAAAGAGCCGCTGTGGTTCACAGACCCTCAAACAAACCAGACCATTAGGATTCGTGTAATTATTTCACATATTTGCCCTGTTAATTTGTTAGGAAGGGACCTAATGCATGTTTTTGGTATAGCGGCAGTCCCCACAGTCCATGGTATACAGGCCAAGCGAGTACAACTTGAAGCTGCATTTTTGCAAGAAGGACAGAGAGATTTACATTACTGGTACAGTAATGATTTGGCCTCTACAGGTTCTCAAAGCATAACAAATGACTTACTAAATTTGGCTTTAAGTAAGTATTTTCATCAACCACCAGTGAAGGCAGAACAGTTGCACTGTACAATGTGCTATAGGAAATTGATAGGTCCTGATACGGCATATGAAACACTGTTTTTTAAATATAAAATCACGAAGATTGTTTTAAAGCAGCTGTACTGGGATAAATTAGGAAACTCTGCAGCCACATGCAGTCTCACAAAAGATATGCTGGCACTTTTTAGGAGTAATTTTACACCGCATGTATCTGTAACGAAAGAGGAAGAACAGGCTTGGGTCTCTGTAGGTAAAAAGGTAACGGAATGGAGTACCTTGTCGGAAGAACAGTTACAAAGCAGGGGGGGGTTCAGGTACAAAAGTTGAATTGGGTTACACAGGCTAGACCTACAGTACATTTGAGGGAAGATAGGGCGCTGCCCAGCTGCCTTTTCATGCTGAGTCTGCAAGAAGAAAATGATTTGCGGACTATGCCACAGTCTTTGTGGTCAACTGGGCAGCATGATATAGGATTAATGAAAACAGCAGGTGCGGTCAAAATCACACCTAAATCTGATTATAGACCGCACAAATGACAGTACCCATTGAGCAAAATAGCAGAAGGAGGAATTTCTCCGGTAATTGAAGCATTATTATGGGCAGGGGTCTTGATCCCGTGTGCAGATTCACCATGTAATACACCTTTGTTTCCAGTAAGGAAGCCGGATGGAACTTGGAGGGTGGTACAGGATTTACAGGCTCTTAATGCAGCCATAGTACCAAGGGCCCCGGTAGTTCCGGATCCGTCTGTCCTACTGAATGATATCCTTCCCACAGACCAATATTTTACAGTTATTGATATCAGTAATGCATTTTTCTCTATCCCATTACATGAGGATAGCAGGTTTTGGTTCGCCTTTACATTTATGGACAAACGTTACACGTACACACGATTATCTCAAGGTTACTGTGAAAGTCCTACTGTATTTTCTCAAGAAATGTCAGCGAACCTGGCTCAATTTTTACCGAAGCATGGAAGCCATCTATTGTTGTGCGTAGATGACATCCTGCTGGCTGCCCCTACAGAATCAGCCTGTAAAACGGACTCCCTGCGGCTTCTACATTTTTTAGCAGAAGAAGGACAGAAGGTAAATAAGTTTAAATTACAATTTTGTAAACTAAAGGTATGCTATTTGGGTTATTTAATATCTAACCAAGGCAGGCAACTTGATGGTACTAGAAAGGAAGCTATTCTCCAGGCACCTATGCCCGTCACAAAAAAGGAAATGATGTCATTTTTGGGGATTACTAACTTTTGCCATAGTTGGATACCTAACTATGCTGAGGAAGTAGGTCCTTTATCAGATCTGATCTTTGCACTCCCAATGGCGGCAAATGATCCCATTTCTTGGACAGATAGGTCCATTCAAGCATTTACTCAGATCAAACAATTGATAACAAGTTCAGCAGTTCTAGGTTTCCCTGACTATTCTAAACCTTTTGTTCAAATGGTGGACTGTAAAGGCGGATACATGACATCCGTCCTGTTACAGTCACATGGGGACAAACTCAGACCCCTCGCTTTTTATTCAAGTAAATTGGACGCTGTCACGCGATCATTACCACACTGCGTGCAGGCAGTGGTGGCGGCAGCATTGGCCATTCAAGCTTCAGCGACACTTATTTTTATTTCATCCACTAACCTTGGAAGTACCGCATTCGGTAGCAATGATTCTGTTGCAGGATAAGTTAACTTTTCTATCTCCAAGCAGACACTTATCGTGTATGACTATTTTGTTGTCTCAACCTCACATGACTATAGAACGATGTACTACTCTAAACCCAGCTACTCTCCTCCCCACACCGGCTGATGGAACTCCACATGTGTGCCTGGACATGATTCATGCAAATGTTTTACCTAGACCCGACCTTAAAGATCAACCCTTACCAAACACTGACTGGGCCTTATTTGTAGATGGGTCGGCCCGTAAAAATGAGATAGGTAACACTCAAGTTGGTTATGCAGTGACAACTGGTACACACATCATAGAAGCGAATCCTCTCCCCAGGAACTTGTCCGCACAAGCAGCGGAATTAATTGCTTTGACCAGGGCATGCACATTGTCGGAAGGTAAAGCAGCCACTATCTATACAGATAGCCAGTATGCTTTTTCTACGGTGCATGTCTTTACCCAGCACTGGAAAAATGGGGGAATGGTTAATGCTTCGGGGAAAGAAATCACGCATAAAACCCTCATCTTGGATCTTTTACAGGCTATCCAACTACCTAGTAGACTAGCGATTTGTAAATGCGCGGCCCACACTAATGCTAAAGATCTGGTAGCACTGGGAAACACCCTAGCTGATAAGACCGCTAAGGAAATTGCTTTAACATCCACTTTTGCACTTGAAACAGACCTGCAACCTTCAGATAGTCTTAATCTACACACCTTACGGGTCATGCAAGAATTAAGTACTAAACAGGAAAAGCAAAAATGGATGAAATACGGGGTGACACATGAACAGGGGGTTTATATGGGACCAAATGGTAAATACGTTTTACCAACGAATTTATTTTGTTATGCCTCCCTTATTACTCATGGGCCATCTCACAATGGTCCAGCAGCTATGGTTCAGGTAGTGCAACAAGTATTTTTGAGTAAAGTATTTGTACCATATGCAAAACATTTTTGTCTGTCTTGTCTTGTCTGTGCTCGTTTTCATGGGCAGGGTGGTATACGTGTTGCACCGGCAACCTTCCCAGTTCCACCCTATCCTTTTCATACCATCTGTATGGATTTCATTGAACTTACCCCTGCACAGCAGAAAAAGTTTGTATTAGTTATCATTGATGCATTTTCTAAATGGGTTGAAGCATTTCCCGTCACTCATCAGGATGCTTCAACAGTGGCAAAAATTTTAACGAATGATATTATTCCACATTTTGGAATTCCAGTACGCATCTATTCTGATAATGGCACTCATTTTGTTAATCAAGTTATTCATAAATTGGCTGTTGTTTTCAAAATTGACCTTAAACACCATTGTGCTTACCATCCGCAGTCAGCCGGGTTGGTTGAATGTCATAATGGTATTCTCAAAAGTAAGTTATGAAAACTCATGGCCGAGACACATCAGTCTTGTATTACCTGCTTACCTTTGGCACTCCTCTCCATGCGGACCACACCTACCTCCAAAGGTATTACGCCATTTGAACTCCTTTATGGCCGCCCCTATTACGTCCCGCAATGGCAAGGGATATTGCCTGCGGAACGTGAGGGGGGTGAGGAGTTAGCAGATTACATGAGAAAATTGCTGACAAAAACTAAAACGCCTCTAACAAATGATTGCTTTTCAGATCAACTGAAGAGCAGAATTCTCAAAGTTAAGCCCGGAGATTGGGTCTGGATCAAGATAATCAAGAGAAAAAACTGGGCTTCACCAAACTGGGAAGGTCCATATCAAGTGCTGATTTCGACTCCTACTGCAGTTCGAATAAAAGAACAAACATCGTGGATCCACTTAACACATTGTAAACTGGTGAAACAGTTTGAGCTGGACAAAAATCTAGGTCCCCCTGAGGAACCTTAAGAAGTGAAAAAGGGGGGTAGTATGTAATTATTTTTGAGTACAATTTTTATTTTTAATATTTTTGTGTAGTTGTGTATCCATTTTAGTTTTCTTTGAATGAAGAAATGGAGTATCTCGTACCTGAAAGAAGACAAAGAGACAATGATAATACATGGGAGCAGCCTTTCCCACAGAAATATTGTACAATAATTTTGTTAACAATCATTGTGATTTCTGTGTTTCTGTTTTGGCCATTTTTATTTTCAGATGCTGTTAGTCCAACTAAAAGGAACATGAAAAACACAGTTTGGCATCCACCCTTTAATACCTACCAGGCTGTTAAGTATGCTTATGCTTCATCTCTTAATATCTCTAATTGTTGGGTATGCACTGCTATTCCTACTGTACATGAGGGGTTAATGTTGAGGACTGTCCCTTTGGGGGCTAATGAAACATGGACCAATTTAATATTTGACACCTCAAATGTTACAGCAAAGAATAAAATAGCTTTACCTCTCATGGATCGTCAAAATGGAACGATATGCTTTCAAAAACTTGGTAAAAACAGAGTTGGGTGGAGCCAGTGCAATACAACAATAGTTCATAATTGTACCACAGATAACTCAGGTTGTGTAACAAGTTTTACACCTATAAAAAGACTTGTTAAAGACCCTAATTTCTTTCAGAAAATGAAGTCTGTGTATTATCTATTGTTTTTAGGGCTGCAAGATGTAGGGGAACGTTTGAATTCTGTCAATATTACCATTAAGGTACAAGATTGCTACTTTGTCTGTGGAAGAAAGGCATATAAGTGGTTACCAGAAAGTTGGTCTGGTAGTTGTTTTTTAGGTTATTTGGTACCAGCAATAAGACATGCATTTACACTACCCCAAGGTAAAATACGAAATGTACATACTGTTAATAACCCTATTAATCCCATAGGTAAAAATCGATGCGTCCTGGATTTACCATCATGATTTAGCCCACAGTAGCAGTAAGGGGCTATCACATATGGACTTGGGTGATGATGTGATTTCTGGTGCTGGTATTCTTCCAGCATATGGGACAGTAAAATCTATTTGGGAACTCAGAAAATTGTCGAAATTGTTGGAGACCTTGAGTAATGCAACTTTTTCTGTGCTAGAATTGGTGATGGACGAACTGAAGGCAATGAGAACAGTAGTGTTGCAGAACCGTATGGTGCTCGATTTCACCCTAGCAGCAAAAGGAGGTACTTGCACTCTTATCCAAGAGGAGTGCTGTTCGTTTATCCCAGATAATCAGCACGAAATTGAGAATCATCTCAAAATTATTCAGAAGGTTTCACAGCTGACAAAACCAGGACAAAATCCA